>NC_025997.2:43806705-43892368 GCF_000442705.2 Elaeis guineensis
TTGTGGGCGCAATCTTAGGTCAACGAATAAATAAGCTGCCTAGAGTGATATATTATGCAAGTAAAACCTTAAATGATGCACAGCTTAACTACACCACAACTGAGAAGGAGTTCCTTGCCGTTGTCTTTGCTTTAGAGAAATTTAGATCTTATTTGGTTGGGACCCACACCATTGTTTACACCGATCACTCAGCCATTAGACATCTCCTAGCAAAGAAGGATGCCAAGGCACGTTTAATCAGATGGATTTTGCTCCTTCAAGAATTTGATCTAGAAATTAGGGACAAGAAAGGCACTGAGAACGTTGTAGCAGATCATTTGTCCCGAATTCCAGTTGCACCATCTAGTGAACCACCCATCAATGAATCTTTCCCAGATGAGCAACTCATGTCTTTGTCTACTGAACCTTGGTTTGCTGATATTGTAAATTATTTAGCCATAGGCAAGATACTTTCTCATTGGACTAAGCAGGATAAATATAAATTCTTTGCCCAAGTGAAGTATTTCATTTGGGATGATCCTTATCTTTTTAAATAATGTCCTGATCAAATTATTAGAAGGTGTATCCCAGATAACGAAGTCATGAATATTTTATCTTTTTGTCATGATCAAGCATGTGGGGGTCACTTCGCGTCTAAGAAAACTGCTGCTAAGGTTCTCCAATGTGGTTTTTATTGGCCCAATTTGTTTAAGGATGCTCACGAATATTGTAAAAATTATGCTCAATGTCAGAAAATGGGCCGAATCACCAAGCGACACATGATGCCACTCAACCCAATCTTGGTAGTTGAAGTTTTTGATGTTTGGGGGATCGATTTCATGGGACCATTTCCAAATTCCTTTGGAAATGAATATATTCTAGTAGCAGTTGATTATGTTTCAAAATGGGTAGAAGCAATTGCATGTAGAACACCCGATAGCAAAATGGTCATTAAGTTTCTTAAAGAAAATATTCTCTCCCGTTTCGGTATTCCTAGGGCAATCATTAGTGATCGGGGAACCCATTTTTGTAACCGACCTTTTGCAACATTGATGAAAAAGTATAATGTCACCCACAAATTGGCCACACCATATCATCCTCAAACTAGTGGGCAAGTTGAAGTGTCAAACCGACAAATCAAACAGATCCTGGAAAAAACTGTTAATGCCAATAGAAAGGATTGGTCTTTAAAATTAATTGATGCACTTTGGGCATACCGAACCGCTTTCAAGACCAATCTAGGAATGTCTCCTTATAGGATTGTGTTTGGTAAACCATGTCACTTGCCTATTGAGATAGAACACAAAGCCATGTGGGCCATCAAACAACTAAATACAAATTTGAACGATGCTGGAAACCATAGGAAGCTTCAATTGAATGAATTAGAAGAACTTAGAAATGAAGCCTATGAAAATGCAAGGATATACAAGGAACGAACCAAAGCATTTCATGATCAATCAATTATAAGAAAAACTTTCAATATCGGACAAAAGGTGCTCTTATATAACTCTAGATTACATCTGTTTCCAGGAAAGCTTAGGTCTAGATGGACAGGACCATTTTTAGTAAAGGAAGTTTTTTCACACGGAGCTGTTGAGATTGAAAACCCAAGTAATGGTGTTATCTTTAAAGTTAATGGTCAACGATTAAAACCATTCTTGGAATTACCTGTCAAGATTGTTGAAGATGCCATGGTTCTTTATGAACCAACTTATTCTGATTAAGTTGCTTCGAGGTTTGGTCTGGCTGAAGACATAAAACTTAGCGCTTCTGGGAGGCAACCCAGCTTATTTAATTTCTAATGCTTTCTTTGTTTTCAGTTTGCTTAGGACAAATAAATTAGATAAACTCCATTGGGGACAATGTCGGTCAAGTTGAGGGGAGAGCTTGAACAAAATCAGGTGTTATCATTTCCTTTTCCTTCCACTATGAGTTATTTCTTGCATTTAATATATTATGTAAAAAATAAAAAAATAAAAAAATAATAAAAATATATATATATATATATGAAATAAATTAATCTATAAAAGAAATAAGAGTAAGTTAGAAAGTATTTGCTAATGTAGTGAGTCACGGAGAAGATTAGCTGGTTAGACTCTTGGTGGCTTAGGTCATTTAAAGACTATTAGCACTTCCAATTGCACATGCACACTAACAAGGTAAAGTAGGTGTTAATTGTAAGGCCAATTAAGGATTTGAGTATTATTTAAATTAGATAATTTTCTCTACACCCCAATTGAAGAAATTTGAATTTAAGGAAAGAGCTACCTGCCTGAAATAAAATGCAAAACACAGAGTAAATGTGGATTGCCCTAAGCCTAGTAACCGGGTCTCTTCACCTAAGTCAAGTGTTGAGATTCGCGTCAAACGGTGGTGGGAAGGCCAGGATGCTCAGCAAAAAAAAAAAAAAAAAAAAAAAAAAAAAAAAAAACAGTGTGAAAGCTACCTTAGTTCTTTGTTTAATCTGGGGTGTATAAAAAATTAATCGAACTAAGTTATGAAAAATGATACAATTGGCCTGTACAAGTTAATACTGAAATACTAAGTTAGTTATCACTCACACAAGTGCTATAAAATTTTAAGTGTACTCTAAGAAAGCTTCTAAGTAGACTGACTACCGATTCTAATTCGAAGCTCATTACTTAGTAATACTAGAAAACTTCTTGAATTTCGATCTTAAATTAATTTGCAAAGGAAGGATCTTTTTGGAATATGATCTTATTTTGGTACATTGCTAAGGGACTAGCAATGATTAAGTTGGGGGGTGTGATTTATGTCACAAATTGACATAAAAGTATCAATTAATATCTAAATTATCTAACTTTATTAAGAAATTAATACTTGTTATTATATTTTGCAGAAGAAGAGATCATCAATAGAAAGAACAAGGAAAGAGGATTCCAACGGCGCAAATTTTATGCAAAACGGAGTTAAATTGACCCAGGAATTGAAGAATGAAGAAAGAAGACTCAATTGGGTCAAACCCGAGTCAAATCAGATCAAAATTGGTCAAAAATCAACTGATTTGGTGATCTGGTTAGCCGCCTGGTCCACAGCAACAGGCGCATGGACCATGGACCCATCGGCGCACCATAAACCTCCTAAAACCTCTTAGTCCCACATCGGAAGTTTTGAAAACCTTATAACCCCCAAATGCCTATAAAAAGCCCCCAAAGGCCCTTGTTTTATGTATTCTTCCTTCTGATCAAGCTTGTAACCCTAGATAGTGGGGTTTTTTAGCTCTCTTTTCAAGCCTCGAGCTTTGAGGTTTTTGTAATAAATTTTTTTTATATATAAAATCTTATTTTTATGCAATTTCATCTCTTTACATTATGCAATTTATTTTTCTTGCAATTAGGATAGTTTAATTTATGCAATTTAATTTTATGCAATTAGGTTAGTTTAAATTATGCAGTTTAAATTTATTAGGATAGTTTAATTTATGAAATTAGGGTAGTTTATTTTTCTGTATTTAAATTTTGCAAGTAGATTTAGATCATGTCTAGCTAAGCATCCCTTCTAGGGTTTGCGATGAAGCTAGATCATGAGTAGAGATTTTACATAGGGTTCTTTCTTTTTCTTAGGGTTTCTTTTTCTTCCTCTTTTGCCAAGAATTTTTGATGAACTACAGTTGGGTCAGAGTCCCTTCATAGTTCATGCTTGATTCAGTGCATAGGAGGAGAAAACCCTAAGGGATCCTAGTTACTACTCCCCTGTAAAGAATCTTGATGGGTTATCGTTGGGCCTTAGTCCCTTCATAATCTATGCTTGAGAAAGACAAGAGGAGTAGTCGTTAGGATCAATAAGAAAAATTCTAGGTAGAATTTCCTAATCTAGATCTAGTGGATTCAAAAACCCTAGATCCTTAGTCTTATTGTCTTTAGCAAACAACTTTCGACTTTCGATTTTTGTTAAAGCTCGCTTGAGCATAGATTTGAAAATTATTTTTAAAACCAAATCTCTGTGGGATCGACCCGTACTCGCTGGTCGTGCTACTCTGCACACCGTGCGCTTGCAGTTTTATTTACAAATTTTAAGATTTGCACATCACTGGCCCGTCAGAGTCTGCGAGGAGGCATACTTCAGTTCAGCAGCCGGACAGCAGAGCACATCCTTCAGAGATCAGATTGGCTGATGATCAGATAGAGATGATATCTCAGCATGTAGCTTCTATACTATCTCATCATTTGGGTACTTCAATTTTTGCACAGGGATCAACATCTCATGATGTATCTAATCAGATGATGATCCCTCACATTTTCACTATCTTCCAGATGATTTCTGATCAGTCAGTACGCATTGGCAGCTTGAGGGTTGTATATTGAGACTGACTGGCAGAGTACTTGACTTGCAGGGGTAAGTGTTAGCTCTAGTCCATCCACAGTCGCATGAGGACATCACAGAGGTCTCAGACCTATCTGCAGAGGTGGCCGACTGCGTGGAGTCTTAGAGAGTGGTTTTGACTTTCTGAGGAGAGAGATCAGGGGCTCTAGTGAACATGCTTCCACTCAGTTCAGTGCCCTGCTACAATCTGTTTCGAGAGCTTTGAACCTTCTGGATACCATCAAACTCTCACTCATAGCTCAGTCCTTTGCTTCTCAGCCTTCAGGATCTTCTCACCCCTCCACTCGTGCTGGCACCCTTACCCGTGGCAGAGACAGACGTGGTCGAGGTCGAGCTCGTGGACATGATCCTTCATCTCCTCACCCCATCTCTGATTCATCAGACTCCAATCCATCCAGCCATGATATCTATTAGATCCAGTATAGTCTGTCCTTTCTTTAAGTTTTTGTCTAGGATCTATCGTGTGGGCCATGTAATGTAATGTTGACTGATTGACTCTTGGATAGTCTCTATCCATGTCTTATGTACTCTAAGTTAACATTTATGTATTGAAACATCTATGTATTCAGTCACCTTTTGGATATATATATATATACTTTGACTTTCAATGAATATCTCTGAATGTGATCAAATTGAATTACTTTTAATTATGAGATTTGTGCTGTGAAATACTTGAATAGCAATATCTTTTAAATGAGCAAATTGGTATATCTTTTATGTTTGCTATATTGAGGGAGAGTAAAATAATAAGCAATAAAGAAACAAGCAATCAAAGAAGGAAGCTAAAGAAGTAAAATTGATCCCATCAAAAAGAAGGAGTAGAGAAAATATGTCCTTTAAAAAGAGAAGCAGAGAATCTCAATTGATGCTGTCAAAAAGGGGGAGTAGAGAATCAAAATCGAGATTGAGCAATAAGAGCAATAAAGATTGAACAAATAAGCAAAAATCCAAAAATCAAGATTGAGCAATAAGAGCAATAAAGATTTAACAATAAGCAATAAATAAAGAATGAGCAATAAGTAAATTGTTAAGCAAATGGACACTTGTGTCATATGCCAAAGAATCAAAATCAGCTTTTTTTCCAGGCAAATGCACTTATTAGCAAATTTTAAATTTATAGTAAATTTCAAATTTATCTTTAAACTACTTGTGATGCATTTCATTTCAATACTTGGATATAATATTTAAGTGATACATCTTCATAAATTTGAAATTCATGTTCAATGCTTTATATATGCTTTAGCTCAAATATTTTGTCATCATCAAAAAGGGGGAGATTGTTGCTCCTTGAATTGATTTTGATGACTACAAAGTATTTGAGGGGGTTTCTAATAATTTTGGTTTAGAAAAAGACTTATTGTATTTTAGGGGCAAAATCATAATTTTATCAAGACCTGATTCGGAAGCCTCAAGAGCAAGAATAAAAGATGTGCAATCTATTGGAGGAAATTTCAACATTTTTGAAAGTGTATTTTGTAAGAAAATCATGTTTCTATTTTTGAGTCGACCCCATGAGTCGACTCATGGCGAAAAGGGCTGAACGGCACGCGAAAATTTTGGCTGGCACACTCTGTGAGTCGACCCCATGGGTCGACCCCTTGACGTGAGTCGATCCTATGAGTCGATCTCTACTGCTTTGCAGGCTAAAATTATAAAACAGTCATTTTCTGCTCTTTTCCATAGAGGTCAACCCCATGAGTCGACCCATGAGCATGAGTCGACCCTATGAGTCGACCCCTGTGATGGAAAATTTTCGTAACGGCTAATTTTTAACCCATTTCAATTATATTTAATGCTCATTTAATGTGCTCTAACAGTTCTATTTCAGCTCAGATTACTCTCCACCATTATTTGAAGTTATATAAAGGGACTAAAAGGAGGGAATCAAAGATAAGAAAGTGATTTGAAAAAGGTTCTTCAAGCATTCATTTCAACCCTAAGCAAGAGCCCACTAAAAGAGTTCAAGAAGTTTTTATTTCAAGTTCACTAACTCCTCAAGAGCTCATTCAAGTCTCCAACCACCTTGAAGAAATTAGAAAGAGCTTCCTTCTAATTGTGTAAAGTGTATTTAAAGCTTTATTCGCTCATTAAAGGAGCTTCATCTGTATTTCTGTGCTATTAACTGTAATACTCCTTTTGAGTTATTATTTTTGTTTTGGAAGGGTTCCAAAATGTGGGTAGGTTGATCCGAACCTTGAATCGGATTGTATTGGATTGACTTGTACCCGAAAAATAAGTGTTCTAGCTTGGGATAGCTAGAGTCGGAGGTTCCGATGAGTGTATTCAGGTTGAATACAGTTTAGTGGATTGAAATTCTCAAGTAAGAGCTTGGGGAGTGGATGTTGGTGCAAGGTTGGCACCGAACCACTATAAATCTTCTTGTTTGTGTTGTGCTTAATTGCTCTCCTTTTAAACTTCTTTATTCTCTTGCATTCTTGCATCCAACTATTACCCTTGAATAAATTACACTCTCCGTACTTATCTTGCTCTTATTAAATAATCTTCATAGTTGTAAATTAAGTTTAAATTTTTAAAAACCCAATTCACCCCCCCTCTTGGGTTGCATAGCTGGGCAACAGATATCAAGTATAGGTTGTTGTGTACCATATAAGTTGATTGTCCTCTTAACCAAAGAGTATGGAGACACTGTTATAGCATGCAGATGGTATATAAGAGTACATTCACATCGAACGTGATCATATGTCGAGCACTCTGCTGTCAAGAGTAGTTTATGAAGGATATGGATATAAGTGTCCCTCCGACCTGAGACCACCATGGTGACTTGTAAGCAACTCATTGTACTTTAATATCAAACCATCTGAGTTTCAAATTGAGTGACGGAAGGATACTGAGTGCAGTCAAGTACTTATCAAGTCGGTGTGTGAGTTAAGATGGAATTGATCCCTCTGAATTGGTAGGAGATATGCATCAGTGTATTTAAATTTAGTAAATATAGGAACCTGATCTAGGGTTTCAGGGTTAGATCTTGAAACTTTTTCAAGATCATACAGCGGAAGACTAAAATAAATCAAAATTATCTTTTAAAAGCAGAGAATCCCTAGATCTAAGATCTTATTACATGATTATTACATAGCATTAAATCAGAAATTAAAATATATAAATATAGCATGAACTACATGTTGATCATATCAACATGTTTCTATACTACATCTAATGTATGTATTAAATAATAGATCAGATCTATTACCTTGAAAGTTAGACGTTCTAACCTCGCTGATCCGGGCTTGAGGATGATGTTGCAATCCACACATGCATCCGGCCTCTAAGAGTCATCCACACGAGCCCACGAATCTCGATCAGAAGTCCTGCTTCAGGAAATCAGCACAGTATGCTAGTACTGCGCTGATCCTTCTTTGATGGTTGATCAGGTGCCTCCTTCTTCTTGATTTGGACTCTTCAAAAGATAAAAAGTAGAAGGAGGAGTTTCAAATCTGAGACGCTCTTAGAAAACTCAAGATGGAGGGAGGAAAGATATGAAAATAAAAAAAAACCCTAGAAGAAGACCCTCTTCTTCTTCTCGTTTCTCTCTCTAGACACCCTAACTTGTGTCTTTTATATCTCCACGACCCAAAGGTCTTTCTCTTTAATTTTTGGATGGCATAAAGGTCTCTCAAATCTCTATCTTCTTCAAAAATTTCATGAAAAAACTCATTTTATACAGAGAGATATGATAGAGTCCTTGTCTAGGTCAAATACCTAGTTAAGGCTTATCCAAACATGGCAAGATAAGGGGCGCCCAACTCTTGAGAACCTCCTCCTTATTTTCATGCATGGATCATTAGCAAAGGGTGCACAATGTGTACCTTAAAAGCCATAAAAATTCTAAAAAAAAATTGGATAAATTCGATGCAAAATTGAAAGAGTTTTGGATTTCTAAAACTCTATCTCATAGAATTCGAAATCCAAACTTATTCCTTTTTTATTTGATCCAAACCACCTTTCATGTAAGAAAGAAGAGAGGAGACCTTTTGTGAATGTGGGAGAGACCTGGAAGAGGGCTTTTGTCGCACAAAATAAGAGGAGATTGGCGTTGAATGAGAGAGAGGGCGTGGGGAAGGCTTATGTGGTGCAAGGTGGAATCCTAGTCTTACTAGGATTCTATCTTATGACTTGTTTTAATTCGGTTTCTCAAACCAAATCAAACCAAAATTAGATCAACTCAATTAAAATAAGTCTTAACCCAATTAAGAACCTAATTTAATCAGATTAAATTAGATTTAAATCTGATTTAATTTTTTAATCAAATTAGAAATTAGATTGACCCAAGTCCTAGTTGAACTAGGACTAGTTTTTTCTTGCACTTGGCTTATCCAATAAACCAATTGGACTTGATCCAATCAAGCCCAAACTAAATCTAATTAAATTATATTTAATTAGACTTAATCTTAGCCTATTGACTTAATCAAATTAAGCTAATTAGCAATCAAATTGCTAATCGATCCTCCTGCAATACTTGCACTGGGTTAAATGTCAATCGTATTGATCATTTAACCCTAGAACGATTCTTAATCGTTAATCAACCATCCGATCGGATCATGAACTCTAATGTGTGTGACCTCATAGGTCCGAACCTAAGCCAGTATCACAGAAATAAATTTCTGTACCAATCGAAGTGACCATCTAGCAATGGTACCCGACGACCGGATAGGTCAAATGTGTAGAACAACATCCTTAGAACCCATGCGGATATAGTTTTCATATAATTCATTCCCTTGACCAAAATGATCATAGGACACCCCAGAGTTCAACTGTCAACTCTGATCAGGTTGTCCACATTGTATTTCAAAATATCAAATCCATCTGATGGATTACCCTGGCCAAAGTTTTGCTAAATTGAAATACAGCGACTCATTCTTCTCTAACTCTTGGAGTGGTCAATCCCATCTCGATCACACTCTGACTTCACAAGTACTTGACTGTGCCCAGAAGCCTTCCATCTCTGAATTAGAAATTCAGTTAGTCCAGTACCAAAGCACAGTGAGTTGCTTGCAAGTCACTGAGGTGATCTCAGGTCTAAGGGACACTTATACCTATATCCCATCAGAGACATTCTCGACAGTAGAATACTCTGGAGTTGGTCACGTTCAATGATGATGTACCCTTACATCTCACCTGTATACCATACCAGTGTCTCCACACTCTTTGGTTAAGAGGACAACCAACCCATATGGCCTACAGCGACCTATGCTCGATAGAAGCTGTCGTCCTTATTAACAGCCTATCATTTGGTCGTGAACAGTTTTAAGGACTAATCGATAAATCCTCTCTTTATCGAATCTAAATACTCCTAAGGACTTCATCATAACAATGGAGTTCATTAGAAGATGAAAGCTTATGATGAAAATATCAAATATATTTTATTTATTAACAAATCAATTATAATACTTGGTTGCTCAACCGTCAACAGCTTGACGATTGGCTTTTTGGAACATATTTCCCAACAACTCCCACTTGTCCTAAAGCCACTCGGCACAGTATCTAATACCCATCTTCGACTTGTGGTTGTCGAACTCCTTTATCGCCAGGGCTTTAGTGAAGGGGTCGGTCAGGTTCTCCTTTCCGTCGATCTTCTGAAGGTTGACGTCACCTCGATCCACGATCTCCCAGACCAGGTAGAAGCGGCGCAAGATGTGCTTCGTCCGCTGATGTGCTTTGGGTTCCTTCGCCTGAGCTATGGCACCAGTGCTGTCGTAGTAGAGCAGGATCGGACCATCGAGGGAGGGTGCTACTCCGAGCTCGTTGATGAATTTCCTCAGCCACACAGCTTTCTTCGCGGCATCTGATGCTGCGATGTACTCCACTTCACAAACAGAGTCTGCCACAGTATGCTGCTTGGAACTCTTCCAGCAGATGGCTCCATCATTAAGAGTAAAGATATAACCTGACACGCTCCTGCTGTCATCATGGTCAGATTGAAAGCTAGAGTCTGTGAACCCCACAAGTTTCAGATCTGACTCACCATAAACCAACCTTTGGTCCTTAATATTTCTCAAATACTTAAGGATGGCTTTAACCACTTTCCAATGATTTTCTCCAGGATCAGATTGGTATCTACTCACTCTCCTAGTGAGTATGCCACATCTGGTCTTGTACATGTCATGGCGTATATGATAGATCCCACCACTGAAGCATATGGGACTCTACTCATACGCTCTCTCTCTTCAGGAGTTGTCGGACAATCCTTCTTAGAGAGAGAAATTCCTTGGCCTATCGGTAGATAGCCCTTCTTGAAATTCTCCATGCTGAACCTCTTCAGCACAGTGTCTATGTACATGGACTGGGATAACCCAAGCATCCTTTTAGATCTATCCCTATAGATCTTCATCCATAGGATATAGGATGCTTCACCCAAGTCCTTCATGGAGAACTGTGATGACAACCAAACTTTTATTCCCTGTAGTGCGGGGATGTCATTCCCGATTAAGAGAATGTCATCCACATACAAGACAAGGAATACCACAACTGGACCATTTGCCCATTTATAGATGTAGGGCTCTTCTCCATTCTTAATGAAGCCATACATTTTGATCACCTTATCGAAATGCATGTTCCAACTCTGAGAAGCTTGCTTCAATCCATAAATGGATCTCTGAAGCTTGCACACCTTGGACTCATCTGTGGATGTAAACCCCTCAGGTTGTATCATATACACCTCTTCGGTCAGCTTTCCATTCAGGAAAGCTGTCTTTACATCCATCTGCCAGATCTCATAATCCAGATGGGCAGCTATTGCAAGCATTATCTGAATGGATTTGAGCATTGCCACAGGGAAAAACGTCTCGTCATAGTCAATACCATAATGTTGACGATACCCCTTGGCAACCAGATGGGCTTTATAGGTCTCCACCTTTCCGTCTGCACCCCTCTTCCTTTTGAAGACCCATTTACACCCAATGGGTTTAACCCCTTCAGGTGGGTCAACCAATGTCCATACATCGTTGTCCTTCATGGACTCCATTTCAGATTTCATGGCTTCAAGCCATTTCTCGGAATCAGGTCTCTGCATTGCATCCATATAGGTGATCGGATCCTCATTATTCTCATCAAGTTCGATGGGATCACCATCCCAGACCAAGAAATCGTAGTATCTATCCGGCTGATGCGGTACTCTACCGGATCGCCTTAATGGTGCAGGTACATTGAGCTTCGAATATGATCTAATCATATCAGACTCAGTTTCAGCTATTGGTGTCGGTCCTTCTACCTGTTGAACTTCATCAAGTTCAACCTTAGAGGCAACGGTTCCTTCACCAAGGAACTCCTTTTCTAAAAAGGTTGCCTTAAGGCTGACGAACACCTTTTGTTCATCAGCATGGTAGAAAAAATATCTTTTTGTCTCTTTGGGATACTCTATGAATGAGCATTTATCAGACCTAGATCCAAGTTTGTCTGTGACTAATCATTTGACATAGGTCGAGCACCCCCAGACCCTAAGGTGTGAAAGTGCTGGCTTACGTCTCGTCTATATCTCATATAAAGTCTTAATTACAGACTTACTTGGAACTCTATTTAACAGATAACAGGTCGATTCGAGTGCATATCCCCAGAAGGATATCGGCAAGCTAGCAAAACCCATCATGGATCGGACCATGTCTAACAGAGTCCGATTCCTCTTTTCAGACACACCATTATGCTGTGGTGTTCTTGGAGGAGTCCATTGGGAGAGAATCCCATTCTCTCCTAGATATGTGAGAAATTCACTAGAAAGGTATTCTCCTCCTCGATCAGATCGAAGAGTTTTAATACTCTTTCCAGTTTGTTTTTCTACTTCACTTCGGAATCGTTTGAACATTTCAAATGAATCTGACTTATGTTTCATCAAATAGACATATCCATATAGGGATAGGTCATCCATGAAAGTTATGAAGTAGAAATATCCACCTCTAGCACTGGTGCTCATGGGCTTGCATACATCAGTATGTACTAGGCCCAAGAGCTCAGTAGCTCTCTCACCTTTTTCAGTAAAAGGTGACTTGGTCATTTTACCAAGAAGACAGGACTCACAGGTTGGAAGTGATTCACAATCACTGACTTCGAGGATTCCCTCTTGAGTCAACCTGTTTATTCTGTTCTTGTTTATACGACCTAGCCTACAGTGCCATAAGTAGATACTATCTAATCTAGGGTGCTTGCCAGTAGAATAGACTCTTATCAGGCTTGATCTTTTTGGTCTGGCTCTGCACTGATGTCCCAGCCTGAACTTGCACCTTCTTTACTTTCTTCTTCTTGTTCTTCTTCCCTTTCTTAAAGGGTCGAGAACGAGAAGACGAACCTCCCACTAAGTTCATCGACTCCTTATAGAGTTAGTGATCTTTCTCAAAGTTCTGAAGCAACCCCAGTAATCTATGGTAGTTTACTTCAGGCTTTGTCATTCTATAATGAGTAAGGAATGGGAGATAAGACTTGGGCAGCGAGTTCAGTATTGCATCTTTCCCAAGCTGCTCATGCAAGAAAAAGTCGAGCTTGCTCAATCGTTCCATCAGCTTGATCATGTACAATACATGATCAGTGATAGAGGCACCATCCCGCATTTTGGCGTTGAAGATGGCACAACTAGTCTTGTGCCTCTCCACATCATCGGATGTGCCAAAGGCATCCTCCAACACTTGAAGCATGTCTTTTGGCTGAGCCGTCTCGAATCTGTGATTGAACTCGTCGCTCATAGCAGCCAGCATGATACAGCGCACCGTGGTCCGATCACTGAGCCACTTCTGGTAAGTGTCTCTGACTGTTCCACGTGCGTTGACAGCTGGCTCCTCAGGTGCAGGATCCATTATCACATATAGGATCCGTTCATGCTCCAGGACTATCTTCAACTTTTGATACCAGCTACCGAAGTTGGGTCCCACCAACTTATCATTATCCAACAATGATCGAAGCGATAGGGAAGTGGCCATATTTGCACAAAGGAGAACCATAACCTAATTAGTAATTGATTCATTAAACCTAAAGATTTAGACTTTAATCAAAAGGTTTCTCCCACTATTTTATTCGAATTGGTAGCCTCTACCTCCAATTCGAGGAATTACCCTAATTCCTTAGCGGGTGCTAGAATCCACTTAGACTGCACACAAGTCCAACTTTGGTTGGCCAACCCATATACATCTAAGGGTAGGTTCATAACTAATTATTTTTCTAAATAATTTTTAGTAATTTTAATTTTGCCCCAGAAACCTAATCAGTAGGCTTTGGCCTCCACTGTAAGGATCCGGTTAGGTCCAACCATTAACATGATCATACTTGGTGTATCTAACCAACGAATGATTAAGCCCAACTTTGGTTGGCTCACCTAACCACCATTAGAGAGACACTTTCAAGTCATCATATGATGAGTGATAATTCCATTAGTCAACAAGCACCAGGCCTTTGGGTCTGCAATGATTATTGAGTTAATGGACTCATTATCAAACACCTTAATGGGAGGCTATGACTCAGTTATCTCCATAACTTTGTCATTTTAAGGATCTAATAATTTTAGAAGATTTAAATAATATAGAGGATGAGGTCAGATGAACCATCTTATCATGATCCTCCCACTGACTTCACCAAGTCAGCTTAAGGGAGATCATTAAAAGGACTGAACTAGGAGCACCTAAATCAGTCACACTGATTTACCTAGCTGACATGGGTCAACTCGAATAGTCAAGTGATCCGATCAAAACATAATTTCACCAAGAGGCCAGGTAAGTTCGATCAGTGGGAGGGTCTGCCAAAACTTGCCTTAGACACCATCAGAAATGGCTAGGTAAGTGGGCTTCCAATTAAAAACCACCGGTCTGGTTTACCTTAGACACCAACTAGTTTAATTAGTTTCGATTAGATCAATCTAACAGTTCATGCTAGACCGCTTAGCCAAGAATCAAGTCCATTTGATTCTCGTTAAAGACATGGACTTGAGCAACTACAACTATTGTAATTGATCTAGAGAATCCTTGATCTAATCTAAGACAATAATTGATTAGATTTAGTCAATTCTCTAATTAAGTCCATCTTCAATCTAACCATAGGTTTAACCCAATTAATGGATCTAATTCCCACTAACCCATTAACCCAATGTGTTATGGTTTGTGTCTTAGGTTCTTCAATTCACAATCCTAGAACCTAATCAAACAACTTCTTAATTCTTAATTAAGTTTTGGGCTGAGGGTTGGGTTTGGCTTTTCAAAAAATAATTTTCATATTTGTAAAATAATTTTATAATATGATTCTACCAACTATATTGCATGTTTGATTCATAATCAAGATGCAAGTGAAATAAACATGAAACTACTTTAGATCTAATCTAAACAGGTTCATGTAATTGAAACAATTTCAACTTTAAACAATTTCTTTGCACAAAAATTATTAACAAAGAGATTTTATTTTAGATTTAAATATCTTTTAAATCTAATAAATTATAAATTTAATCTAGATCATATCTAACAAATTTATGATTAAAGATAGTTCTACACAAACTAGGACAACCTTTGCACTGTAAGGGGTAAACCTTACAGCAGGACAACCTTGCAGTTCGTGATTGATCTAAAATTTTAATTTTAGATTTAATAATCAGATTATAAATTAGATCTAATCTAAAAAATAATCTTATCCTGTATAAATAATCATGTAATAAAGAACTTTGGCTCTGATACCAATTGTAGGAACCTGATCTAGGGTTTCAGGGTTAGATCTTGAAACTTTTTCAAGATCATACAGCGGAAGATTAAAATAAATCAAAATTATTTTTTAAAAGTAAAGAATCTCTAGATCTAAGATCGTATTATATGATTGTTATATAGTATTAAATAAAAATTAAAATATATAAATATAGCATGAACTACATGTTGATCATATCAACATGTTTCTATACTACATCTAATGTATGTATTAAACAATAGATCAGATCTATTACCTTGCAAGTTAGACGTTCTAACCTTGCTGATCTGGGCTTAAGAATGATGTTGCAAGTCGCACATGCATCCGACCTCTAGGAGTCATCCACACGAGCCCACGAATCTCGATCAGAAGTCCTGCTTCAGGAAATCAGCACAGTATGCTAGTACTGCACTGATCCTTCTTTGATGGTTGATCAGGTGCCTCCTTCTTCTTGATTTGGACTCTTCCAAAGATGAAAAGTAGAAGGAGGAGTTTCAGATCTGAGATGCTCTCAGGAAACTCAAGATGGAGGGAGGAAAGATATGAAAACAAAAAAAAACCCTAGAAGAAGACCCTCTTCTTCTTCTCGTTTCTCTCTCTAGACACCCTAACTTGTGTCTTTTATATCTCCACGACCCAAAAGTATTTCTCTCTGATTTTTGGATGGCTCAAAGGTCTCTCAAATTTCTATCTTCTTCAAAAATTTTATGAAGAAACTTATTTTATACAGAGAGATATGATAGAGTCCTTGTCTAGGTCAAATACCTAGTTAAGGCTTATCCAAACATGGCAAGATAAGGGGCGCCCAACTCATGAGCACCTCCTCCTTATTTTTGTGCATGGATCATTAGCAAAGGATGCACAATGTGTACCCTAAAAGTCATGAAAATTCCAAAAAAAAATTTAGATAAATTCGGTGCAAAATTGAAAGAGTTTTGGATTTCTAAAATTCTATCTCATAGAATTCAAAATCCAAACTTATTCCTTTTTGATTTGATCCAAACCACCTTTCATGTAAGAAAGAAGAGAGGAGACCTTTTGTGAACGTGGGAGAGATCTGGGAGAGGGCTTTTGTCGCACAAAATAAGAGGAGATTGGCGTTGAATGAGAGAGAGGGCATAGGGAAGGCTTATGTGGTGCAAGGTGGAATCCTAGTCTTACTAGGATTCTATCTTATGACTTGTTTTAATTTGGTTTCTCAAACCAAATCATACCAAAATTAGATCAACCTAATTAAAATAGGTCTTAACCCAATTAAGAACCTAATTTAATCAGATTAAATTAGATTTAAATCTGATTTAATTTTTTAATCAAATTAGAAATTAGATTGATCCAAGTCCTAGTTGAACTAGGACTAGTTTTTTCTTGCACTTGGCTTATCCAATAAACCAATTGGACTTGATCCAATCAAGCCCAAACTAAATTTAATTAAATCATATTTAATTAGAATTAATCTCAGCCTATTGACTTAATCAAATTAAGTCAATTAGCAATCGAATTGCTAATCGATCCTTCTGCAACACTTGCACTGGGTTAAATGTCAATCATATTGATCATTTAACCCTAGAACGATTCTTAATCATTGATCAACCATCCGATCGGATCATGAACTCTAATGTGTGTGACCTCATAGGTCCGAACCTAAGGCAGTAGCACAGGAATAAATTTCTGTACCAATCGAAGTGACCATCTAGTAATGGTACCCGACGACTGGATAGGTCGAATGTGTAGAACAACATCCTTAGAACCCATGCGGATATAGTTTTCATATAATTCATCCCCTTGACCAAAATGATCATAGGACACCCCAGAGTTCAACTGTCAACTCTGATCAGGTTGTCCACATTGTATTTCAAAATATCAAATCCATCTGATGGATTACCCTGGCCAAGGTTTTGCTAAATTGAAATACAGCGACTCATTCTTCTCCATCTCTTGGAGTGGTCAATCCCATCTCGATCACACTCTGACTTCACAAGTACTTGACTGTGCCCAGAAGCCTTCCATCCCTGAATTAGAAATTCAGTTAGTCCAGTACCAAAGCACAGTGAGTTGCTTGCAAGTCACTGAGGCGATCTCAGGTCTAAGGGACACTTATACCTATATCCCATCAGAGACATTTTCGATAGTAGAATACTCTAGAGTTGGTCACGTTCAATGATGATATACCCTTACATCTCACCTGTATGTCATACCAGTATCTCCACACTCTTTGGTTAAGAGGACAACCAACCCATATGGCCTACAGCGACCTATGCTCGATAGAAGCTATCGTCCTTATTAACAGCCTATCATTTAGTCGTGAACAGTTTTAAGGACTAATCGATAAATCCTCTCTTTATCGAATCTAAATAGTCCTAAGGACTTCATCATAACAACGAAGTTCATTAGAAGATGAAAGCTTATGATGAAAATGCCAAATATATTTTATTTATTAATAAATCAATTATAATACTTGGTTGCTCAACCGTCAACAGCTTGACGATTAGCTTTTTGGAACACATTTCCCAACAGTAAAATCTTAGCCAGGATAATTCATGAGATAGATTTGAAAGGTTGAAATATAATGTGGCTGACTTATTTATGGTTGACAGTTAAACCCTATATCACTTTGAGCATTTGGGTCAAAGGGATGAATTATATGGTAACTATACGTCAGTAGGTTCTAGAAGGTTGCTTTGCAATATTTCGACCTATTCGGTCGTCGAGTCATTATTGCTAGATGGTTACATCAGTTGGTATAGGAAGTTATTCTTATGCTACTGGCTTAGGTTTGAACCTATGGGGTCACACATATTAGAAGATTTGATCAGATCTGATGGCTGAAGAGTCCAATTGGATTGTGATTCTGGTGAAGAGTCCTACTTGGACTAGGACTCTGTGGCAGAGTCCCACTGGGACTAAAACTCTACTATTTATAAAGAATTAATTAGTAATTAGATTACTTATTAACTCAATTTGATTGAGTAAAGAGCTTTAGAATAAGTCTAATTGAATTAGATTCAGTTCGACTCAGATTGGGATTGATATGATCAAATTCGATTACAAGAAAATTTTGATCTTGATTCGATCAGGATTTGGACTTGATTAATTCTTAATTGGGTTAGAAATTTGATGAGATATTTGAATTCTTAATTAGATTAGGTTCATTTATATCAGTGGTTTCAATCCAAATTTGATTTGGATTAGAATTGAATTAGAAATGAAGAGTCTAAGTCAGACTAAGACTCTATCCTTATCTTTTGTTGTGTGATCCCATAAGTTCAATTCTATTTGGTAGTGAGATATACAATGATCTCTATCATTATATTATTGAAATTTTTTTCAATGAATCGAAATAATTTCACTATAACTCAGCAAGGATTGTCGATCTAGAACGATCCTAGTGAGCTCTCACAATCCACCAGTGACACCTAACAGTATGTAGTGGCAACCCAGTAAAACTGAAATAAACCTCTAGGTGTAGTTAACGTGTGATTCAGTCCCTCTATCATGAGTTCCGACTAGATGACAGGTCATGGATAAATCATCAAACCTTAACATCAGTCATATAATAGATTCGATTAGCTCAAGTCCAGTTGTGACTTCTATAGAAACTCTTTTCCATCAATCACACTACTATGGCCATAGATTCTTGGACTTAACCTTTTGAATCCCATAGAACTACTTCTCTCTATCAAGATCGATAGATCCTATCTTGATATGTACTCCACTCCTACAGTGGATCAACTGTCACCAACATCCACTACAAAGGCTCATTAAGACCCATGTTTATGTGTCAGTCATATTGGATATATGTCCTAGAAGTCAATCTTGACTGACATATTTTCTATCTCTAGGACATAATTTTATACTTATTAGGCAGTTATATTACCATTCATGTCTATGTGTCCATAAATTATCCAAGAGATTAACAAGATGATGACACATATTCTCAAAGAGTTGAGAATTTGAGGTATATGTCATTGATAGTTGATCCTAAATTGCTTTTGGTCATAGGATCATCATGAGGATGGTGATTGATCCGGATAGACTAATATATGGATCACTTCCTTCGGACAGATGGGTCTTGAGTCTGCAGTGTAGAGACACTGGAGTAAGAATGCAGGTGGTTGTTAAAGAACAACTAGCACTGAGTATGACCAACACGAGAAGTTACATGGATGTCTGCTTACTCGTTAGTGACTTTCTCGATGCTGTAGTTGTATGACTAATTTTTTGATCTGAGATGACACTACTACTCGCAGTGAGGTTGCTGGAGTTTGACTGACACATCAACAAAGACCTCAAAGAGCCCTTGTAGTGGATGTTGGCGACAGTTGATCCACTGTAGGAGTGGGGTGTGCATCAAGATGGGATCTATTAATCCTAGTAGAAGGAAGTAATCCTATGAGATTTAAGAGACTGAGTCCTTAAGCCTATGGCTATAGTAGTGTGATTGATGAAAAAAAAATTTCATAGAATTACATATGGACTTAAGCTGATTAAATCTATCATTTGATCGATGTTGAGGTTTGACGATTTATCCATGACCTGCCATCTAGTCGGGACTCACGATAGAAGGACTGAAACGCACGTTAACTACACCTAGAGGTTCATTTCAGTTCAACTAGGTTGCCACTACATACTGCTAGATGTCACTAGTGGATTGTGAGAGCTCACTAGAGTTGTTTTGGATCGACAATCTTTATTGAGTTAGAGAAAAATTATTCTGACTCATTGAAAAAAATTTCAATGATATGATGATAGAGATCATTATATATCTTACTACCAGATAGAATTGAATCTATGAGGTCACACAACAAAGAGATTAGGCCTGAAATAAGTAATTGAGCTTATGAAGTGTCAATTGGATTTAGAGAAATCTATTGGGTTCATGGTAACCTTGCTAGCACATGGTTGGATCCAATTTCTCTTTTTGTTGAGATTATTTATTTGATAAGTTAATTCTATCTTAATTACCTGCTAATAATCAACATAAATAAGATTCATGAGATTTCAACTATTGGATGTCTAAGGTTATGGATCACGTAAATTAAGGATGCAAGTCCCTTATGAATCCCCTTGATAGTTATTATGGGGCATCACCTTGATTTGATCAATTTGGACGTGTCCATTAATTAGAGAGCTTTTATTTTTCATATGGGGTGTCTCTTGGGTGTAAAAGAGAGTGTCTAATTATGGGTGCAAAGGCTTTAATAATTGGTGCCTAATGAGCTTCCTAATGTAAGTTGGATAACTTAAGTTAATAGGAATCCTAATGCAAGTAGAACTTGTATTATGAGATTGAATAGGATTCAATCCTTATGCCTATTTAAAGAAAGCTCCCCTAAGATTCCTAGAGCATCAAAACCAGCAGCCCCTCACATCCAAAGGCTCTCTCCATGTTCTCTCTTCCTCTCCCTTTCTCTTCTCTTGGGTGTTCTATACACCTCTTCCTTAGGACACACGTCCTAAGGAGTTTCATGCCCAAAGAAGTTTGGGTGCCACTTTCTTGCTGGTTTCTAACATTTGGTAGTAGCACATAGCAAGGAGAAACTCTAGAGAAGAGGAGAAGGAGAAGATCAAGGAGAAAGATCAAGTGTTGATCGCTATCTAGGCTTCATTCAGATTCAGCAGGCTAAATTTTGGAGAACCAAAATTCAGATTAAAGAGGGCTGTTCTAAGTTGATCCTGAGTGGATACTCGTAGAGGTCGGATACTTATGTGGCTACCAGAGAGTCTCATCTCTTTCAGATCCAGATTTGAAGAAAGAGATTGCGAAATAGGTATGTGATTTGATCATAATCTAAATTTCGGCATATATCAATTTCAGCATATGAAATAGATCCATGTGATTTTATATTTTTATGCATGCAAAATTCAGTTTAAAAGTATTTTAATCTTATTCTCTATTGTGGTATTTAGAAAATAAAAATTTTGAAACACTGATGCATGCACCAAACTCTGAATTCTAACGAGTCAAACTTTAGCAGTCTCACTGCGAGTAGCAGTACCATCTCAAGTCAAAAGACCAGTCACACAACTACCGCATCAAAATAATTACTGACGATTGAATAGAAATTCAAATGATCTCTCATATGGTCATTCTCAGTATTAGTTATTCTCTAACAACCATCCGCACTCGTCATCCTATGTCTCTACACAGTAGACCAGAGACTCATCTATCCCGAAGAAAGCGATTTGTACGTCAGTCTATCCGGATCTATCACCATCCTCATGATGATCTTATGACTGAGAGCATTTAAGAATTAAATACATGTCTCTAGTTCTCAATACTTTGAGAATATGTATCAAAACTAATTTCATGGATGATTCAAAGACACATCACACTTGAATGAAAAAAAATTATCCTTTTATTGATCATATCAATATATTAAGTACAAAATTATGCCTTAGATTTATTACAATGTGTCAGCCATATTGGCTTCTAGGACATACATCTAACAGAATTTTCTATCATCCAGATCAGATTGAAAACTAAAATCAGTATAATCTTTCAGTTTTAAATCAGATCCTCCATATATGAGAAAAATATTTCTAGTCCTTCTCAAGTACTTGAGTATATTTTTCATAGCTTTCCAATGATCCTCTCTGGGATTAGCTTGAAATCTGCTTACAATGCCTAAGGCATAAGCCACATCAAACCTAGTATACAGCATAGCATACATTATAGATCCTACAGCCGAAGCATAAGGAATAGAACCCATTCTATTTCTCTCTTCAAATATCTTAGGAGACATCTTCTTAGAGAGTTGTATGCCATAACCCATAGGCAAGTAACTTTTTTTACTTCTCTCTATATTAAACCTCTTCAACACAAGGTCAATGCACCTAGATTGGGATAAGCCAAGCATCTTCTTTGATCTATCCCTATAGATCTTTGTGATAATCATGTTTTGACCGATTACAACATCGGGATATCATTTTCAATGAGCAATATGTCATCCATATACAAGACCAAGAAGATAGTAGCACTCTCACTAGTCTTCTTGTACACATAAGGTTCATCCATATTTTTGATAAAGCCAAATGATTTAACTATCTCATCAAAATCGATGTTCCAGCTTCTCGATGCTTGTTTTAATCCATAAATAAATCTATTCAGCTTGCATACGTAATTTGCACTTTCACTAGAGACAAATCCCTCTGGCTGAGTTATATAGACTTTTTTCTCAAGACTTTTATTAAAGAAGGCAGTTTTGATATCCATCTGCTAGATCTCATAGTCATGGTATGCAGCAATAGCAAGCATAATCCGAATAGACTTGAGCATGAATGCCGGCGAAAAAATTTTTTCATAGTCAACACCTTATTTTTGTCTGAAATCTTTTACCACTAGCCTGGTTTTATAGGTCTCTACTAGGCCATCTACTCCAATCTTCCTCTTGAAGATCCATTTGCAGCCTATTAGGGTCACACCCTCAGGTGCATCAATCAAAGTCCAAACTTGGTTGGTATACATGGAGTCTATTTCGAATTTCATGACATTGAACCATTTGTCAGAGTCACTACTCATGACAGCTTTCAAATAGATTGTGAGATCGTCATTCTCAATGATGTGGGATGTGTTGTCATTCTCAATGATAAACCCATACTTGAGTGATATATTACGCACTCTACTTGACCTTCGAAGAGGTGTATGTAGTGGCTATGCCTCAACAATGGGCACATTTAGTTGAAAATTAGCTTGTGAATTCTGGATAGGTTGTAGATTTTGAACTTTCTCAAGTTCAACAGATATCCCATTGCCCCCTTCTTGGATAAACTCTTTTTTCAAGAAAATGATATGCCTACTAACAAATACCTTTTGTTGAGTAGGATGGTAGAAATAGTATCCTATACTCTCCTTGGGATAACCCATAAATCTATATTTTTTTGATCTAGCACTAAACTTATGTCCATCAATATTTTTCACATGAGCAGGGCAACTCCAAATCTAAAGATATTTAAGATTAGGCCTCTTCCCTTTTCATATCTCATATGGAATGCTAGAGATAGATTTGAATGGCACTTTATTCAAAACATATGCTGCGGCCTCGAGAGCAAATCTCTAAAAAGAGATTAGAAGATCCATGAAACACATCATGGACCGCACCATATCTAATAAGATACGATTCCTTCTTTTTGCAATACCATTTAATTGTGAAGTGTAAGGAGGTATCCATTGAGAGAGCATTCTATTTTATTTTAAATGATCGAGAAAATCACTAGTCAAGCATTTTCCTCCTCGATCAGATCGAAGAGCTTTAATACTTTTATCAGTTTATTTTTCGACCATTCTTTGATACTCTTTAAACTTGTCAAAAATTTTAGATTTATATTTTATTAAATACGCATATTCAAACCTAGACATATCATCAGTAAAAGTGATGAAGCCAGAGTATCCACCTCTGGCTTGAGTCGATATTAGACCACAAACATCAGTATATACAAGGTCAAAGATATCACTCGTCTTTTCTCCATATCCAATAAATGGAGTCTTAATCATTTTACCCATGGGACAAGATTCATAAGTTTCATATGATTCAAAATCATAAGGATCAAAGAATTTATCTTTATATAACTTGTTAATTCTTGACTCATTTATATGATCAAGTCGGCAGTGCCAGAGGTATGTGACATTCACATCTTCTCTCTTTCTTTTCTTTATATTTTCAACATGAAATACATTATCATGAAGTGATAGGAATAGAAGACCATTATCAATATAAGTATTTTCATAAAATTTGTTAGAAAAATAGATAGAACAACTATTATTTTTTGCTTTTATTTCAAAATCTTATTCTAATAATAAGGGTATAGAAATAAGATTTCTAACAACATTAGGAATATAATAATAGATCTTCAGTTTCAAAATTTTGTCCAAAGGTAACTTCAAAATCCTGGTTCTCACAGTTTTAGCCTGAATGAACTCTCCACTAGCACCAAACAGCTCGAAGTCACCTTTATTCAGACTCTTTATTTCTTGCAGACCCTGCAATGATTTATAAAGATGTGAGCTACAGGCGGTATTCAATACCTAAGAATCTAAAATTGAAGTACTTAATGATAAGTTAGTCTGTATCATATACAAACCTTTAGCAACATTTATTTATTTCACAATTGCAAGGTATTCCTTGCAATTCCTCTTTTAGTGCCCCTCCTTGCCATAGTGATAGCAAGTACTTTTGGTAGAGACCTTCTTCACCTTCTTTTTGAAGATGCTAGCCTTAGGATTCAACTTGTTCTTGAAACTCTTCTTGCCTTTCTTCTTGTTGATCTTATCAACAAGAAGAACTGGAGCCTTTTCACCTTTGAAATGGCTCTTTGCTATTTTTAGCATGTTCAGTAGCTCAGACAGACTGATATTCAATTTGTTCATATGGTAGTTTATGACAAACTGAGAGAAAAAATCAAGGAGAGACTGCAGGATCAAATCTTGGCTTAGTTCATCATCCATAGTGAAACCCAATTATCCCAGATGAGTGATCAAATCAATCATCTTCAGGACATGAGTTTGCACAGACGTGCCTTCAGTCATACGGGCACATAATAATTGCTTAGATATCTCATATCTAGCAGTTCGACTTTGTTCCTCATGTAACTCCTTAAAATTAAGGAGTATAGAAGGAACATCCATGTCCTCATGCTACCTCTGAAGCTCATTGCTCATTGAGACAAGCATGATGTATTTAACAGTCATACTATCATCCTTCCACATCTTATATGTAGTCCTTTTTTTCTCAGAAGCATCTTCTCCGATCGTATTGGGTGCAGGTGTATTCAGTATGTAGGAGACTTTTTCTTGAGTGAGAATAATTCTCAAATTTCTTAACCAGTCTACATAGATAGGTTCGATCAATTTGTTAGCATCTAGAATGCCTCGTAGTAATAGTGAGGATGCTGTGTCTGCAGTTAATCTACAATAACAAGAACACAATATAAGCGGATAACTCATGATGACATGTACAACTAGATTAGGACTTTTATCTAATTATGTCTCCGACTATTTTAATGAATTTCATAGCCCTCAAGTATGAAAAATAAGAAATATCCTTATGTTTCTAAGTGAGGTTAAGATCATTATTCCTCACAAATACCTTGTGGATAGCACGACAAGCATTCATGAGTTCAAGAGTAGATAACTCTTTACCAATTGAACTCTATATAATTCTTAACATTATTCTCTCTTCTCTCTAGATCACTTATAATCTTGTGGATAGCACAACAAACTATAGTGTTCTAGTTAAGTTAACCCTTCGATCCTATATGATCGTACTTAAACAATGCTACCCTTGTGGATAGCACAATAAAGCAATACTATTCAAATATGCCATAAGCATCAATATGCACTTAGTCAATATCATATTAATTTCTATAGTAAGCCTTGTAAATAGCACAACAAGCTCACTAAGACCTTGACATACTCTATTGATCTAGCTTGAAGGAAGGCCCTTGTAATGTCTACGTCACTAATCAATCTAAGTTCGAAATTCAATAAGACTAAATTGGCCAAGTCAGTAGGTGGGAGGCTCTCCGTAGCTTTTCTTAGACACCAATAAAGTTGGCCAGACCAGCATACGAACTTAATTAGAAAATCACTTTTTATACTTTTCTAGACACCAAATTGATCAAATAAATTCAATATTTGATTTGTAAGTGAATCCTGATGTTACAACTTAATATAATTTTATAGAGGATCTTTGAACTAGTCTCGGCACATCCTAACTTCTACTACATAAAATATACTATACATATTATGCAATTCGACATACTTTTACAAGTTATAATAACAATCATATTGACATGTCAAAAAAAAAATATATCATTCAACATATGACCTTCTTGTTGTGTCCTTCAGATTAATGGTCAGGTTGGCCGAGCCACACTCGGGTCCAGATATTCATTTGCTGGATGTACTTGATGTAGTCATGTTAATGGTTAGATCTAACCAGATTTTTCAGTAGAGGTGCTACACGCCTGCTGAAAAGATACCTGAAGCAAAATCTAATTGCTAGAAATTGTTTGGAGAAACAATTAGTTAAGAACCTACCAATGGATGCACTAGGATTGGATGAGCCATACTTGGATCCGAATATAGTCATGTGGATTCTAGCATCTGCTAAAAAATTAAAGTAATTCCTCGGATTGGAGGTAAAGGCTACCAATTCGTATGAAATAGTGAAAGAATCTTTAGCTAAAGTCCAAGTCTTTAAGCTTAAAATAGTTTATATACTAATAGGTCAATTATTTTTTTCAGAAATGGCTAGAATATTGTCACTCTGTTCACTGTTAGATAGTGACAAGATTATTGGACCTAACTTTGATAGTCAGTGTCAAAAGTTGAGTACTATTTTTAAGCTAATTGATCAAGAGATCTTAGGCTAACTCAAACAGACATAAAAGAAAAATCAGCAAGTGGTTGCTGGTTAAGATAGTTATATGATAACTCTTTGAAATTTTTCTATTAGTAGTACTACTATCTAGATATGAGATACTGACTGTGTAAGTCATAGTTACAAAAGACTTCAAGATAGTAGAAGGTTTGAAAACTATAAGAGACTCCGAATGTAAGAGATAGAAGTCTGTTTCAATCTTAACATTAAGAATTATCGAGTCTATTTTCAATCCTGAAGATGTCATTTTAAGTGATTGTCACTATTATTCAATCTTATTGATAGTGTCAATAAGAATGATTATTGTGATATCATTGTGAATGATACTGCAATACTAAGTGGATAATTAAAAATAACATAAACTCAGTACCATAGCTTGTTAGTATAAAGTACACATCTAACTAGCATCCTAGATTAGACAATATCACAGAAGTCTACCTTTAGCATAGTTGACTGTTGGAAATAGTGTCCCAAAGCCAATCATCAGCCTGTTGATGATTGTGCTCTTTCTTGTATTAGTATATGAATTATAAATAAATAAAAGTTATTTTGATATTTTTTATCACAAATTATTTCATCTTCTAATAAACTTCTGTATTGTGGTGAAGTCCTTAGGACTATTTAGACTCGACAAAGGAGGATTTGTCGTTTAGTCCTTAAACCTGTTCGTGACCAAATGATACGTTGTTACCAAGGACAACAATGTTTATCAAGTATAGGTCATTGTGTGCCATATGGGTTGGTTGTCCTCTTAACCAAGGAGTGTTAAGACACTGGTATAGCATACAGGTGAGATGTAAGGGTACATCTGCACTGAACGTGACCGACTCCGGAGCTTTTTCTGCTGTCAAGAATTGCTCCGATGAGATATGGATATAACTATCCCTCCGACCTAAGACCGTCACGGTGACTTGCAAGCAACTCACTGCACTTAGGCATTGGACTACCTGAATTTTTAATTCAGTGACGGAAGGCTGCTGGGTGTAGTCAAGTACTTAACTTGTCGGTGCGTGTGTCACGATGAGATTGACCACTCCAGTTCAGGAGCTGTGTACAGTCATATTTCAATTTAGCAAAACCTTGGCCAGGGTAGTCCTAGTGAGGAGTCACAGGACTGTTTAAGTTGAGTACGATTCGGATGATCTGATCAGGGTTGATAGTTTAACCCTGAGTCGTCCTAAACACAAGGGTCAAAAGGGATGAATTATACAGTAACCATATTCATGTAGGTTTTGAGTGTTACGATTGTGACTATTCGACCTATCCGAATGTCGGGTACCATTGCTAGATGGTCACTTCGATTAGTACAGGAATTGATTCCTGTGCTACCGACTTAGGTTCGAACCTGCAGGGTCACACACATTAGAGGTTCCTATCTGATCTAATGGCTGATGAAGAGTCCTAATGCTCGTGGACTATGAGTCCTACATGTCTGAGACTTTGTGATCAAGAATCAAGATTCTCTGATCATGAGTACCATACATTTTGGGTACCGGGGTCAAGAGTCCCACTGGTTTGGGACTTTTTGATCAGGGTTTCATATCGATGGACTCTAATGCCCGATTGCCCATCGAATTTGGACTCAATATTTATGAGAGATTTAATTAGTAATTTGATTACTAATTAACTCAATTTGATTGAGTAATTATTTTTAGATCAAGTCCAATTGAATTGGATTCAGTTGGGTTTGATCCGATTAGGTTAAGTGTTGACCTAATCGCTAAGGTGGTTTGATCCCTGATCTAATCAGGGGTTAGGCTTAGTCAATTTCTGATTTGATTAAAATTTTATTGAGCTTAATTAAGCCTAATTAAGTTAGGTTTAACTTAGTCTAATTATGCCTAACCTATTTTGATTAGGTTGGCTCAATTAGGTTCAAACCACTTTGACCTCATCTCCCTACGCCACCTCACTTATCTACGCCCATTTGAATTCACGAGAAACGAGTTCTCATAAATTTTCTCCCACGCAGAAGCCATCCCACGCCCCTTCTTTGTGCACCATTTTGAATGGATAAAGATGAGATTGGTCGGCCATTCAAATTCAAAAGATGTTTGAATTTGAATGGTTAACAAATCCCTGCGCCACCCCTTTATTTTGTGCACCACTTCTTTCACACGAGAAAAGGTTTCTCGTGAAAATTATCCACGCACAAAGTAGCCCATGCCCCTCTCTTCTCATGCTAAGAGTGGATAAACATGAGTTGGTTGGCATTTGAATTCAAATTCGATTTGAATTCAAATGAGCAACCACTTATCTTTATCCTCTCACACAGAGAAAACGCTGCAAAGATGCGTTTTGCACTGTTTTTAAAAGGAAGGGAAGATAAGGCGTGTGCTAATCTGATCTTAGAGAAAAGGGTGGCGTGAGAAAGCTTTTTTGCATGAGAAAAGAAAAGAAAAAGATAGAAAAGAAAAGAAAAGGAGAGAAAAGAAAGAAACAGAGTGGGCGTAAGTTTCTTCAGTGAGTACCCTAGGGTTTCGGCCTAGGGTTCGGGAAGTGAGAAGGTGAGCTATGAGTATCGTAAGCTCACCAAACTTCAGGAAGAGCTTCATCAACCTCTCAAGTACATCTGCTGATGATCCAAAGCATCCAAAGAGTCGATAGATCAAGATCGAAGGAGTTCGATCAACATCGATCGTCGAAAGAATTCTGCAACGAACTAGCATTCGTGAGGAGCCGATCAGACCGAGAGCTTTATATGGACGATCCACAGAGGCCAGACATACTTTGTGACTGCATCACGATGATCAAACCTTCTCGACGGTGATCAGATTACGGTGATCGACTACCCGCACGAAGGTAATGTGTTCTGAACACATAACAGTAAAATATTTACTGTAAAAATTTAAATTTCAAATTTAAATGCATGCTATATATATTATATTTAGATCCTTGTGTAGGGTTAATACATGTTAGTTAATTAGATTAATTAATAATTTTTGCTATAAAATTATAATTTTAAAAAAGTTTTAAAATTATCGTTTTACCTCTGCACCAAATTTCACTTCAAATGGTATCAGAGCGGGTCTTAAAATATGATATACATTTGCATGCATAGATTAAGTAGTAATCTAAAAGTTTAAATTTAAAATTCAAAATTTAAAATTCAAAAATTTGAAATTCAAAATTTAAAATTTAAAATTTGAAATTTAAAAATTTAAAATTTGAAATTTGAAATTTATTTAAAATTTGAAATTCAAAATTTAAAATTTAAAATTTAAATTTTAAAATTGGTATATTTAGATATACTTGATTCAAGTAGTAAGTAGTCTAATTAGGTTGGTTGCCATGGCCGTCCGGTCATAGGAGAAAAGAAGGGTTTAAAGGCCCTCTCCTCCCATTCGATGAGATTCTCCTATGACAGTAGGGGTGCCGATGCGATTATATCTCATGCAGACGAAGTAGCGAAAGGACTTAATTGTAAAGGTTCAATTATGAAATTTATCATGAATGTGTTAGATTAGATCTAAAAGAATATTCATGATTTATTTTGATTGAGTTATTTTCTGTTATGTAATTAGTAATAGGATTGCTGTTTATGAAATGTGTTGATCCATTTGTGAAATGAGTCAACATATTTGGTGAATAGAAAATAAAATCTTTTAAATTTGAAAATTATTTTTGAAATGCCAAACCCTGACCCATCAGTCCAAATACTTAATTAAAAAAATTAAGAGTTGTCTAGTTGGTCTAGAATTGTGAATTAAGACCTAAGACAATTGCATAAACTTGTGGGTCAATGGATTAGATGGATTAGGTCTATAATTGGGTTAGACCTAAGGTTAGCTTAAAAAAATAGACTAAATTAGAGTAATTGGTCAAATCTAATCAAAAGTTGAATTAGATTAGGTCAAGGATACTCTAGATTCAACTCCAATAGTTGTAGTTGAATGGGTCCATGTCTTTAATTAGATCAAGATGGACTTAATTCATGGCTACGCGGTGGAACCCTATTTACTAAGTTGATCAAATTAAAACTAATGAACCGGTTGGTGTCTAAGATAAGTTCGGCAGTCTGACCAGTGGTTTTTAAGTGGGAGCTACTCGTATTGATTCGATCTCTGACGAGTTAATGGCATATCCTCACCACTGATCTCACTTACCTGGCCAACCTGGTGAGTTAGATTTTGATTAGATCACTTGGTGATTAGGACTCACCTATGTCATTAGGTAAATCAGTGTGACTGTTTTAGGTGCTCCTAATGCTGGCTTTAATTAAATCTTTTTTAATCTGACTTGGTGAAGTCAGTGGGAGAATTGAAATTGGTTGGTTAATTTCTTCTCTTCTATTCTTTAATAAAAATCTTCAAAAATTATTAGGTCCCTAAAATGATTAAGTTATAGTGATAACTAAGTCATAGCCTCCTATTAAGTGAGTGATAATGAGTCCATTAGTTTAATAATCATTGGAGGCCTAAAGGCCTGGTGCTTATTGACTAATGGAATTAGCATTCATAATATGATCATTTGGTTGAGTCTTTCTGATGGTGGTCAGATTGGCCGACCAAAGTCGGACCTGATCATTTATTGGTTCGATTCACCAAATCAAGTCATGTTAATGGTTGGACCTAACCAGATCTTTTCAGTGGAGGCCAAAGCCTATTGATTAGGTTCTGGGGCAAAATTAATTACTAGAAGTTGTTTAGAGAAACAACAGGTTATGAACCTACCCATAGATGCACATGGGTTGACCAACCAAAGTTGGGCTCGTGTGTAGTCTGTGTGGATTCTAGTACCCACTAAGGAATTAAAAAAATTTCTCAAATTGGAGGTTGAGGCTACCAGTTCGTAAAAATACTGGGAGAAACTTTAGACTAAAGTCCAAATCTTTAGTATTAAAAATTTATATACTAATAAAGGTCTGATTTTTCTTTATGTAGCTATGGCCACTACCCTGTCACTTCGGTCATTATTAGATAATGACAAGCTCATGGGACCTAATTTTGATAGCTGGTATCGAAAATTGAAAATCATCCTTGAGCATGAGCGGATCCTTTATGTAGTAACAGATCCGGCACCTAAGGAGCTAGCCCCGAACGCTAGAGGGGTGATCCGAGATACTTACCAGAAGTGGCTTAACGACCGCACCATCGTTCGGTGCATAGTGCTGGCGACAATGAATGATAAGTTCAGCTGCAGGTTCAAGAACGCCCAACCGCAGGAGATGTTTCAAATATTGAACGACTCTTTTGGCACGCCTGACGATGTTGAAAGGCACAAAATTAGTTATGCCATTTTTAATGTTCGGATGAGGGATGGGGCCTCAGTCACCGATCATATACTGTACATGATCAAAATGATTGAGCGCCTAAGTAAACTGGGCTTTCCCTTGCACGAGCAGCTCGGTAAGGATGCGATCCTTAATTCTTTGCCCAAGTCCTTCCTCCCCTTTCTTACTCATTTTCGGATGACAAAGCCTGCAGTGAACTACCACGGCTTGTTGGGATTGCTGCAGAACTTTGAGAAGGACTACCAGCTCCATAAGGAGTCGATAAATGTTATGGAAGGATCTTCTTCTGCTCGTCGACCCTTTAAGAAAGGGAAGAAGAACAAGAAGAAGAAAAATAAGAAGGTGCAGCCGCATGCTGGGACGTCTGCACAGGGTCAGACCAAGAAGCGCAAACCCGACCAGAGCCAGGCAGAGTACTTCTTTTGCAAGAAGCAGGGGCACTGGAAGAGGAACTGTCCTCTATACATTGCCTCCCTAGACCCGAACAGGCTGAAGAAGAAGCAAGGTAATTATATGATAACACCTTGCAACTTTTTCATTTGTGATACTACTGCCTGGGTATTGGATACCGGAAGCCCTTATCATATCTATAATTCGATGCAGGGTCTACAGGTCAGTAGGAGATTTGATGAAGGCAAGAGGTTCCTGAACGTTGGAGATGGAAGCAAAGTTTCAGTTCTAGCTTTAGAAATCATGAACCTTGTAATCAATTCTCGTAATGTAATTCTGAGTGAATGTCACTATTGTCCAAGTTTTTTATTAAATATTATTTCTGTAGGCCTTTTGGCCATGTACAGTTATGAATTTTTAATAAAAAAAAATATTTGTAATATCATTTTGAATGGTGTTACAATGTTTGTTGGACAACTAAATAATAGAATTTACTTACTATCACAGCCTGTTAATGTGGTTCAAACCTCTGGTAAATGCCCTAGAATGGATAATGTGTCAGAAGTCTATCTTTGGCATTGTAGGCTAGGTCATATCAATAAGAACAGGATAAACAGGTTGGCTCAAGAAGAAATTTTTGAAGTTGGTGATTGTGAATCACTTCCAACTTGTGAGTTCTGTCTTCTTGGGAAGATGACCAAGTCACCTTTTACTGGAAAAGATGAGTGAGCCAGTGAACTCTTGGGTCTGATACATTCTGATGTATGTGAACCCATGAGCTCAAGTGCAAGAGGTGAATATTTCTACTTCATAACCTTCACAGACAACCTATCGAGGTATGGGTATGTCTACTTAATGAAACATAAGTCGGAGTCGTTTGAAATGTTCAAACTATTCCAAAATGACGTAGAAAAATAAACTGGGAAGTGTATTAAAACTCTTCGATCTGATCGAGGAGGTGAATACCTTTCCAATGAGTTTCTGACATATCTTGGGGAGAATGGGATTCTCTCTCAGTGGACTCCTCTTGGAACACCACAGAATAATAGTGTCTGAAAAGAGGAATCGGACCTTGTTGGATATGGTTCGATCCATGATAGGGTTTGCTGGTCTGTCAATCTCTCTCTAGGGATATGTGCTCGAATCGACTTGTTACCTTCTAAATAGGATTCTGAGTAAGTCTGTAACCAAAATGCCATATGAGATATGGATAGAACGTAAGCCAGTACTCTCGCATCTTAGGGTTTGGGGGTGTCCGGCTTATGTTAAACGTTTAATTACGGACAAGCTTGGACCTAGGTCTGACAAGTGTTATTTCATTGGGTATCCAAAAGAGACCAAAGGATATTATTTCTACCTAGCTGATGAGCAAAAGGTGTTTGTCAGCCTTAAGACAATCTTTTTGGAAAAGGAGTTCCTTGGTGAAGGGACTGTTGCCTCTAAGGTCAAACTTGAGGAAGTTCGACAGGTGGAAAAATTGACACAAATTGCTGAACCTAAATCGGATTTGGTTAAATCAGATCCGGAGCCCATTGTTCATGCACCTTTAAGGCGGTCTGATAGAGTACCACGTCAACTGGACAGATACTATGGTTTCTTGATCCAGGACGACGATCCTGTCGAACTTGATGAAAATGATGAGGATCCGATCACCTACATGGATGCAATGCAGAGACCTGACTCTGAGAAATGGCTAGAGGCCATGAAATTCGAAATAAAGTCCATGAAGGTCAATGATGTGTGGACATTGGTTGACCCACCCGAAGGAGTAAAGCCCATAGGGCGTAAGTGGATCTTCAAGAGGAAGAAAGGCGCAAACGAAAAGGTGGAGACCTATAAAGCCCGTCTGGTTGCCAAGGGATATCGTCAATGTTATGGTATAGACTATGACGAGACATTTTCTCCTGTAGCAATGCTCAAATCCATTCAGATTATGCTTGCGATAGCTGCCCATCTGGACTATGAAATCTGGCAGATGGATGTGAAAACAGCTTTCCTAAACGAAAAGCTGGACGAAGAGGTATATATGATACAACCTGAAGGGTTCACATCTACAGATGAGTCTAAGGTGTGCAAGCTATAGAGGTCCATTTATGGACTTAAGCAAGCATCCCGGAGTTGGAACATACATTTGATTGGACGATCAAGTCATATAGCTTCGTTAAGAATGGAGAAGAGCCCTGTATTTATAAGTGGGCTAATGGTCCAGTAGTGGTATTTCTTGTATTGTATGTAGATGATATTCTCTTAATCAGAAATGATGTCCCTGCATTACAAGGAATAAAGATTTGACTGTCGTCACAGTTCTCCATGAAGGATCTGGGAGAAGCTTCCTACATCCTAAGGATGAGGATCTATAGGGATAGATCTAAAAGGTTGCTTGGCTTATCCCAGTCCACGTATATTGATACTATGCTGAAGAAGTTCAGCATGGAGAATTCCAAGAAAGGCTATCTACCGATAGGCCATGGAATTTCTCTCTCGAAGAGGGATTGTCCGACAACACCTCAAGAGAGAGAGCGTATGGGTAGAATTCTATATGCTTTGGCAGTGGGATCTATCATGTATGTCATGACATGTACATGACTAGATGTGGCATACTCACTAAGGGTAGTGAGTAGATACCAATCTGATCCAGGGGAGAATCACTGAAAGATTGTTAAAACCATCCTGAAGTATTTAAGAAATACTAAGGATCAGTGGCTTGTTTATGGTGAATCGGACTTGAGACTTATAGGATTTATAGACTCTAGTTTTTAGTCTGATCATGATGACAGCAAGAGTGTGTCGGGATTTATTTTTATCCTTAATGGTGGGGCTGTCTACTGGAAGAGTTCCAAGCAGCACACTGTGGCTAATTCAGTTTGCGAGGCAGAGTATGTCGCTGCATCAGATGCTGCCAAAGAAGCAGTGTGGCTAAAAAAATTCATCACCGAGCTCGGAGTAGCACCCTCCCTTATTAGTCCAGTTCTGCTCTACTGTGACAACTCTGGAGCCATTGCTCAGGCGAAGGAATCGAAGGCACACCAACGGACGAAGCATATTCTGCGCCGCTACCATCTCATCCGAAAATCATGGATCGAGGTGACGTCGACCTTCAGAAGATCGACGGAAAAGAGAACTTGGCCGACCCATTCACTAAAGCCATTGTGGTGAAGGAGTTCGATGACTTCATGTCGAAGATGGGTATTAGATACTGCACCGATTGGCTTTAGACCAAGTGGGAGATTGTTGGGAATAGTGTTCCAAAGCCAATCGTCAGCCTGTTGACGATTGTGCTCTTTCTTATATTAGTATATGAATTATAAATAAATAAAAATTATTTTGGTATTTCTCATCACAAATTATTTCATCTTCTAATGAACTCCTGTGTTGTGGTGAAGTCCTTAGGACTATTTAGACTCGACAAAGGAGGATTTATCGTTTAGTCCTTAAACCTGTTCACGATCAAATGATACGTTATTATCAAGGACAACAACATTTATCAAGTATAGGTCATTGTGTGCCATATGGATTGGTTGTCCTCTTAACCAAGGAGTGTGGAGACATTGGTATGGCATACAGGTGAGATATAAAGGTACATCTGTACTGAACGTGACCGACTTCGGAGCTTTTTTTGCTGTCAAGATTTGCTCTGATGGGATATGGGTATAACTGTCCCTCCGACCTGAGACCGCCACGATGACTTGCAAGCAACTCACTGCACTTAGGCACTGGACTACCAGAATTTTTAATTCAGTGACGGAAGGCTGCTGGGTGTAGTCAAGTACTTGACTTGTCGGTGCGTGTGTCAAGATGGGATTGATCACTTCAGTTCAGGAGTTGTATACAGTCATGTTTCAATTTAGTAAAACCTTGGCCAGGGTAGTCCTAGTGAGGAGTCACAGGACTGTTTAAGTTGAGCACGATTCGGATGATCTGATCAGGGTTGATAGTTTAACCCTGAGTCGTTCTAAACATAGGGGTCAAAAGGGATGAATTATACAGTAACCATATTCATATAGGTTCTGAGTATTGCGATTGTGACTATTTGACCTATCCGAACGTCGGGTATCATTGCTAGATGATCACTTCGATTAGTACAGGAATTGGTTCCTGTGCTACTGGCTTAGGTTCGAACCTGTGAGGTCACACACATTAGAGGTTCCTATCTGATCTGATAGTTGATGAAGAGTCCTAATGCTCGTGGACTATGAGTCCTATATGTCTGAAACTCTGTGATCGAGAATCAGGATTCTCTGATCACGAGTACCACACATTTTGGGTACTAGGGTCAAGAGTCCCACTGGTTTGGGACTTTTTGATCAGGGTTTCATATCGATGGACTCTGATGCCCAATTGCCCATCAAATTTGGACTCAGTATTTATGAGAGATTTAATTAGTGATTTGATCACTAATTAACTCAATTTGATTGAGTAATTATTTTTAGATCAAGTCTAATTGAATTGGATTCAGTTGGGTTTGACCCGATTAAGTTAAGTGTTGACCTAATCGCTAAGGTGGTTTGGTCCCTGATCTAATCAGGGTTTGGACTTAGTCAATTTCTGATTTGATTAGGATTTTATTAAGCCTAATTAAGTTGGGTTTAACTTAATCTAATTGTACCTAACCTATTTTGATTAGGTTGGCTCAATTAGGTTCAAACCACTTGGACCTCATCTCCCTGCGCCACCTCACTTATCTGTGCCCATTTGAATTCACGAGAGACGAGTTCTCATGAATTTTCTTCCACATAGAAGCCATCCCACGCTCCTTCTTTGTGCGCTATTTTGAATGGATAAAGATGAGATTGGTTGGCCATTCAAATTCAAAAGATGTTTGAATTTGAATGGTTAACAAATCCCTGTGCCACCCCTTTATTTTGTGCGCCACTTCTTCCACATGAGAAAAAGTTTCTCGTGAAAATTATCCATGCACAAAGTAGCCCACGCCCCTCTCTTCTCATGCCAAGAGTGGATAAACATGAGTTGGTTGGCATTTGAATTCAAATTCGATTTAAATTCAAATGAGCAACCACTTATCTTTATCCTCTCATGCGGAGAAAATGCTGCAAAGATGCATTTTGCACTATTTTTAAAAGGAAGAGAAGATAAGACGTGCGCTAATCTGATCCTAGAGAAAAGGGTGGCGTGAGAAAGCTTTTCTGTGTGAGAAAAAAAAAAGAAAAGGAGAGAAAAGAAAAGAAAAGGAGAGAAAAGAAAGAAACAGAGTGGGCACAAGTTTCTTCGATGAGTACCCTAGGATTTCGACCTAGGGTTCGAGAAGTGAGAAGGTGAGCTACGAGTATCGTGAGCCCACCAAACTTTAGAGAGAGCTTCATCAACCTCTCAAGTACATCTGCTGACAATCCAAAGTATCCGAAGAGTCGGTAGATCAAGATCGAAGGAGTTCGATCAACATCGGTCGTCGAAAGGGTTCTGCAATGAACTAGCATTCGTGAGGAGCCGATCAGATCGAAAGCTTCATGTGGATGATCTGCAGAGGCTAGACATACTGTGTGGTTACATCGTGATGATCAAACTTTTTTGATGGTGATCAGATTATGACGATCGACTATCCGCACGAAGATAATGTGTTCTAAACACATAACAGTAAAATATTTACTGTAGAAATTTGAATTTTAAATTTAAATGCATGCTATATATATCATATTTAGATCCTTGTGTAGGATTAATACATGTTAGTTAATTAGATTAATTAATAATTTCTACTGTAAAATTATAATTTTGAAAAAATTTTAAAATTATCGTTTTACCCCTGCACCAAATTTCACTTCATTGACTTGGTCACCTTTTATGGAAAGGATGAATAAGCCAGTAATATTTTGAGTTTGATACATATTGATGTATTTGTACTCATGAATATTAGTGCCAGAAGAGAGCTTACTACTTCATTAAAATCTCTGACAACCTATCTTGGCATGGGTGCATCTTGCTTATGAAGCATAAGTTTGAATCGGTTGAAATGTTCAAATGATTCCGTAATGAGATAGAAAAATAAATTACAAAGAGTATTAGAACTCATTAGTTAGACTAATGAAGTGAATACTTTTACAGTAAATTTTGATATGTCTTAAAGAGAATTAGATTCTCTCTCAATGGACCTCTTCTGGGACACCATTGTTTAAAAGGGTGTATGAAAGGAAGAATCAAACTTTGTTAAACATGGTTCAATCTATGTGGATTTGCTGGTCTGCTTGAGGTTATGTTTAGAGACTACTTGATATGTGGTTGAGAATATTCTGAGTAAATCGATCACCAAATTTTTATATGAGATATGAACTTAGATAACTCGATACTCTCTTATCTTAGATTTGGAGTGTCGAACTTATGTGAAATGTTCACAAACCGACTAGCTTGGATCTTGGTCTGATAAATTTTATATTAGAGATATTTTTCTACCTTTCTAATGGATATGAGATGTTTATGAATCTTAAGACATTCTTTTTGAAAAAGAAGCTCCTTGGTGAAGAAATTGATGCCGTTAAGACCAAACTTGATGAAGCTTGATAGATAGAAGAACCGACATTGACACAAACCAATAGAATCAAAGTTGATTAGCTCAAATCCGGAGCCTGATGTAAAGGCATCCTTGAGTAGATACAGTAGAGTACCATATCAGTAAAATAGATACTTTGATTTCTAGGTTTGGGATGGAGATTTGATCTTCCATACGAATGTTATATAGGGATCTAACTTTGAGAAGTGGTTTGGAGCCATAAAATCTGAAATGAAGTCCATAAGGATCGATGATGTATGGATATTTGTTGATTCACCTAAGAGGATAAGACTCATAGGGTGTGAGTGATTTTAGATGGATAAAAGGCGCAAGCGAAAAGATGGAGACCTATTAATTCTGTTCGGTTGCCAAAGATTTCGTCGAAGTTATAGTGTTGACTATGATGAGATATTTTTTCTTGTGGCAATCTTCAAGTCCATTTAGATTGAATGAAACTTCTCGAAGTTCGAACATATATTTTGAATGTATGGCTTCATTGAGAATGAAGCAGAATCCTATATGTACAAATGGGCTAATAGTTCTATAAAAGTATTCTTTGTATTATTTGGATAAAATTCTCTTAGTCGGAAATGACATTCCTATATTATAGGGAATAAAAGCTTGGTTGTCATCTCTGTTTTTCATAAAGATTTAGAAGGTTATGAGAACCTTCTTTAAGTATTTATGAAATACTAAGGACCAATGGCTCATATATGGAGAGTCTGACTTAAAATCTATGGAATATTGATTCTAGTTTCTAGTCGAAGCAAAATGATAAAGTTGTATCAAATTGTAAGTTTATCCTAAAAGGAGTGACATGCTGGAAAGATTCTATGTAGTATTCAGTAGCCCATTTTATTTGTGATATGGAGTTCTTTATGGTATTTGATGCTGGTAAAGAAGTTGTTTGGTTATGGAAGATCATCAGCGAGCTTGGAGTGGCACCCTTCGTTGATGGTTCAATCCTTCTGTATTGACAACAGCACTGGAGCCATAGCTCAAGCTGAAGAACCGATGTTCCATTTGAGAACCAAATACTTTCTGCATCGCTATCACCTTGTTCGATAAGATCGAAATAAAGTCGACCTTAGGAAGATTAACTGAAAGGAGAATTTGATCGATCCATTGACTAGAGCAATCGGATCTAATGAGTTCAATGATCTCAAATGGAAGATGAGTAGTTGATACCAATCTAATTGACTTTAGTCCAAGTGAGAGTTATTGAAAAATGTATCTTAAAACCAATCATTTAGGTTGTAGATGATTGTACTCCATACATGTATATGAATTATAAAATAAAAAATATTATCTGATGAAATTCATCATAAGAAATACATCTTCTTAAATAAAACTCATATATTATGATGAAGTCCTTAGAGATATTTCTAAAATGATACAGGAGGATTTATCGTGTGATTCTTAAATCCTACTCATGACCAAATGATACAATTATTATAAGGATGATAATTATATCGAGTATAGATCATTGTATGCCATATTAGTTGGTTGTCCTCTTAATCAAAGCTTATGGTAACACGGGTATGGCATACGGATGATATGTAAGAGTACATTTCACTGAGTGTGATCATTTTTGAAGTACTTTGCGGTCACGGGTTGCTCTGATGAGATGTGGATATATGTGTCCCTCTGATCCGAGGCTATCTTGATGACTTGCAAGCAACTCACTGTGCTTTGGTGTCGGACTATCTGAATTTCTAATTCAGTGATGAAAGATTTCTGAGTATAGTTGAGTACTTGTAAAGCCTGAGTGCGAGTCAAGATGGGATTGATCGCTCTAAATAAAATTGGAGATGATGCATCACTGTATTTCAATTCAGTAAAATTTTAACCAAAGTAGTCCTAGTGAGGAGTTACAGAATTTTTGAGGTTGAGACACAATATGAACTACTCATCCAAGATTGACAGTTTAACCCTTAGTCATCCTTGAGCATCGAGAGCCAAAGGATTGAATTATACGGTAACTATATCCACATAGGTTCTAGAGTATTGCTGGGCATACATTCGGCCTATCCAGATATCGAAAATCATTACTAGATGATAACATCAATTGGTACAAGAATTATTCTTCTGCTACTAGCTTAGGTTTGAATCTATAGGATCACACACATAAAAGTACTATCTGATAAAATGGCTGATCGACGATTATAATTCATTGAAGAGTTTAATTATCAATGTGATTAATGATTAATTCTATGTAAAGATTGTAATAAATTATTTACTAATGGTTGATAAATTAAAAAAATAATTAATTAATAATTTGATTATTATTAGCTCAATTTGATTGACCAATAGAGATTGGATCAAATCTAATTGAATTGAATTCAATTAGATTTGCTTTGGATTGATTGGATGCAGCCTTATTGGATAACAGGGCTTGTTCCAATTGATCTTAAAGATGCAAATCAAATTTTGAGTTGAATAAGATTCAATTTAATTTGATTTAAGTTTGATTGAACCAAATCCTATTAGATAATAGTGCTTGACTAGTAAACCTATTATTAAATGCTTCCCTGATATCTATTAAGATGAGAAAAATTAGTCCCTGGATCAATGAGATTTTAATTTAACTAATTTTTTAATTGGATTAAGGTCTAATTGGTTTTATAATTGGATTAAGACCTAATTAATTAGTTTATTATAACTAATTTCTAAATTAGTTAAGATTGGATCCAAAAATTAGTTAGTGTTTGATCCAGATTTATAAGTTCTATTTGGAATAGGGCCGAACCAATTCCTAAACCCATCTACTTAAGATCTCTCCACACCTAACTCCTCCCTACCATGGAATATCTCATGCCCCACCAAAGGAGCCACATTATCTCCTCTCTTTCCTAAGAAAAGGTAGGCATCTCCTCCTCCTTTGGTCACCAAAAAGAAAGGAGGGGCATCCAAGAGTTGGATGTCGCATATCCCATGCATCTAGGCTTCCTTCCCAATCCCTTTTGAAAGAATTTTATGAGGTTTTTATTACTAATTCTTGGGCATCAAAGAGGGCTTCTCTTGCTGATTCTACAGTAAAAAATTGGAGAAAAAAAGTTCTTCCCAACAAGAGAAGAAGAAAGAAGAAGAAAGGTTTTCTTTCTTGTGTGCAACCTTGGAGGAGTTCTTCTTTCGATTTTTTTTTATTTTTTTTTAAAATAAAAATTAGATTGGATCTAATTTTTAACATAAAGATTTGAAGAAAAAATATCAAAAAAATTTGATTGGATGTTTGGGGCTTCCTAGAGTTTTAGATCAAGAAGAAAAAGAGAGAAGAAGAGAGAAGAATGGTTCTTTTCTTGGGTCTCTCTTTTGGGTTCTTCTAGGACTTAGGATTTTATGTAATTTTTTATATGAGAAATCAGATTAGATCTAATTTTTATCATAAAAAATTAAAAAAAAAAATTTCTTAAGGTCGTGAAAGGAAGAGAGAAAGATTCTCTCTTGTGCATAGGAGAATTAAGAAAAAAAGGTTCTTCTCTTGATCTCTATCATAGAGATTTGATGCAGAAATCCAAAAAGAAAAAGAGAGGATCTTCTTGTTCTTTATTTTTTTCAAATTTTTCTTAGATCAGCTAAAGCATAGTGTCTTCGTGAGCTAGCACTTCCAGGGTCATTGATCAGTACAAGGGCTTCGTGTGAATACCTGTAGAAGCCGGACAAGTATGCAGCTGCCGAACATATATGCGGCTACCGAACATCATGAAAAAGTAACTACAATGGATTTCAAATATGAGGATCTGCTATCTGTGCTGAGGTATAGAGTTTTGAAGTCAATTCATATTTAGATATGATCAAAATATAATTTAGATATGATTTAATTACATATAAATGTGATCTATGTTTGTTGAATTTTAGATTTTAGTTTACATACATGCATATTAGTTCATGTCATAGTTTCTGTATGGTAATTTTAGATTTGATCTATGCATACATTGTAAATTAAATTATTTAATCTACGTATGTTTCATTGCAAAATTTTAAAAATGCACGCACAAAACCATCACGCTTCCCTTCAATTTTGACTTACAGTCAGATTATGTTTTGATAGCTACCAGTGAGGTGTTATAGCTAGCATTTTGATATCCTGCAAGCGAGATGATATTTATTAATATTTCAATAACTTACTAATGGGGCATTATGTTAGACGCATGCCCCAGAAGCTAAATTGACTGACACATGTACACATTCTAGGGGCATAACTTTATAATTGATATTTTAAAATAAATAAAATTTGAATTATTTTTTTATTCATATTGTCTTTATATTGTGTCCATGAATCATCCGAGGAATTAACAAATGATGACATGAATTCTCAACAGTTGAGAATTTGAGGCACGTGTCTTTAATGGTTAATTCCTAAATACTCTCAATCGATAAATCATCACGAAGATCTTGACCGATCTAGATAGATCGATGCACAGATTGCTTTCCTTCATAGGTGGATGAATCTCAAATCGACAGTATGGGGACACTGGAGCGAGAGTGTAGGTGCTTGATAGAGATCAAAGATATTAAGTGTGACCAACACAAGAAGTCACTAAGATGGCTATCCACTCATTGGTGACTTGCTCAAAGTTTTAATGGTGTAGATAGTTTTTTGACCTGCAATGCCTCGACTATTCATAATGGGGTTGCTATTGTTTGATTGCATAATTATTTGATTATCTAGTCATTCGAAATCTTATAGTATATGTTGGCTATAGTAGGTCCATTGTAGGAATAGGATATGTACCTAGATGGGATCTGTTGATCCTGATAGATAAGGAGAGATCCTATGCAGTTCATGAGATTGAGTCCTAAAATTTATGGTCATGGTAGGTGAATGATGGAAAAGAGTTTTCATAAGGTTTCACATGAACTCAAGTCGATTGAATCTGATATATGACGGACGAACGGATTTGACAAGTTATCCTTGATCTACATCTTGTCGGAACTCACGATAGAAGAACCGAACTACATGATAACTACATATAGAGATTCAATATTTTATTTACTGGACTATCACTACATACTGCTAGGTGTCACTGATAGATCGTAAGACTCATCGAGCATCATCTTGATGATCGATGATCCTTGATGGACAGAGTTGGAATCATTCCAATTCATTGAAAAGAGTTTTGATGATATTATGATAGAATCACAGTATATCTCACTATCAGAGAGAATGGAATCTATGGGATCACACACAAAAAAGATCTTTGTTCGATTAGATGGTTGATTAGCGATTATGAATCACTATTGGATCAATTATCAATATGATTGATAATTGATCCAGTGTAAGAATCACAATAAATCAATTCGCTAAGAATTAGTGAGTTGTAGGAGGATTAATTTGTAATTGCATTGTGTTGGTGCAAAAATCCGCTTGCGCTGGAGAAGCTGGAGTCGGGGAAGTCGCGGTCGTCGTCGGAACCTGCAAGGGAAGTCTAAATCGGAGGTGGGGTTGCTCCGGCAAGACCCTCCGACGCTCAAGTCAGTTCTCTGCCTCAACAAGAATGGAGCGCTCGAACGGAGAATTTAGCAGAGTTTTGAGATAAGAAATGAGCTTATAGAATAACGTATCTGGGTCCCCCTTTTTATAGGTGGGGGAGATAACGGATTGATGGCAGTATCTGTAACCATCTGGCAGTGGGCTGCCCAGGGCCAGGCAAAGTTTGCTGCGAAGAGTAGTGGAATGGACCCGTGGCTATCACCGGGGCGTGCCACGTGGAGTCTGCCGCGTGAAGTGGGGCAGCGTTTGTTGTCGTGACTTGCCAGCAGATGGGAGAATCGTGCGGTATCCGTTGTAGGAGGTGGAGCAGGATCGCAGCCGTTTATCGTGGCCTGTCAGGTAGTAATGGAGCTGCGTGGGATCCGTCGTAGGGAGTGGAGCAGTGCTGCGATCGTTACTGCGGCCTGTCAGGGAGTGGTGGAGCTGTGCGGAATCCGCCGCAGGAAGTGTAGCAGAATCGTGGCCGTGATTATGGCTGAAGTTCGGCCGTGGTCGGAGTCTAACCCCACGTAGGGGTCCGGGCGAAGTCCTCCTTCCGGTTGGGGTAGTGGGTGGAGCCCGGCTCCCGTGGGAGTCCGGGTGAAATCCCCTGCAATGGGGTAGTGGGTGGAACCCGGCTCCCGTGGGAGTCCGGGTGGAATCCCCTGCAATCAAAATCAGATGCAAAGTCTGGCTCCCGTAGGAGTCCGGACAAGGCTTACCGACAGCTGACGTTGAGGACGGAGCCCGGCTCCCATAGGAGTCCGGGCGGAGTCCACTTGCGGTTGAAGTTGTTGGCGGAGTTCGGCTCTCGTAGGAGTCCGGACGAAGTCTGCTTGTAGCTGTTGGAGTTGAGGATGAAACCCGGCTCCCGTAGGAGTCCGGGCGGAGTCTTCCTGCAACCAAAGTCAAAGGCGAAGTCCGGCTCCCGTAGGAGTCCGGACAGGGCTTACCAGCGGTCGATGTTGAGGACGGAGCCCAGCTCCCGTAGGAGTCCGGGCGGAGTCAACTTGCGGTTGAAGTTGTTGGCGGAGTTCGGCTCCCGTAGGAGTCCGGTGGAGTTGTCCTGTAGCCGATGTCGATGACGGAGCCCGGCTCCCGTAGGAGCCCGGACAGAGTCTTCCTGCAATCAAAGTTAAAGGCGAAGTCCGGCTCCTGTAGGAGTCCGGACGGGGCTTACCAGCAGCTGATGTTGAGGACGGAGCCCGGCTCCCGTAGGAGTCCGGGCGGAGTCCACTTGCGGTTGAAGTTGTTGGCGGAGTTCGGCTCCCGTAGGAGTCCGGCGGAGTTGTCCTGTAGCCAATGTCGATGACGGAGCCCGGCTCCCGTAGGAGCCCGGACAGAGTCTTCCTGCAATCAAAGTTAAAGGCGAAGTCCGGCTCCCGTAGGAGTCCGGACAGGGCTTACCAGCGGTCGATGTTGAGGACGGAGCCCGGCTCCCATAGGAGTCCGGGCGGAGTCAACTTGCGGTTGAAGTTGTTGGCGGAGTTCGGCTCCCGTAGGAGTCCGGCGGAGTTGTCCTGTAGCCGATGTCGATGACGGAGCCCGGCTCCCATAGGAGCCCGGATAGAGTCTTCCTGCAATCAAAGTTAAAGGCGAAGTCCGGCTCCCGTAGGAGTCCGGACGGGGCTTACCAACAGCTGATGTTGAGGACGGAGCCCGGCTCCCGTAGGAGCCCGGACAGAGTCTTCCTGCAATCAAAGTTAAAGGCGAAGTCCGGCTCCCGTAGGAGTCCGGACAGGGTTTACCAGCGGTCGATGTTGAGGACGGAGCCCGGCTCCCGTAGGAGTCCGGGCGGAGTCAACTTGTGGTTGAAGTTGTTGGCGGAGTTCGGCTCCCGTAGGAGTCCGACGGAGTTGTCCTGTAGCCGATGTCGATGACGGAGCCCGACTCCCGTAGGAGCCCGGACAGAGTCTTCCTGTAATCAAAGTTAAAGGCGAAGTCCGGCTCTCGTAGGAGTCCGGACGGGGCTTACCAGCGGTCGATGTTGAGGATGGAGCCCGACTCCCGTAGGAGTCCGGGCGGAGTCAACTTGAAGTCGGAGTTATCGGTGGAGTCTGTCTGCAGCCGTTGGAGTCGAGGACGAAGCCCGGCTCCCGTAGGAGTCCGGGCGGAGTCAACTTGAAGTCCGAGTTATCGGCGGAGTCTGTCTGCAGCCGTTGGAGTCGAAGACGAAGCCCGACTCCCGTAGGAGTCCGGGCGGAGTCAATTTGAAGTCGGAGTTATCGGTGGAGTCTGTCTGCAGCCGTTGGAGTCGAGGACGAAGCCCGGCTCCCGTAGGAGTCCGGGCGGAGTCTTCCTTTGAGGTCGGCATCGTGGGCGGAATCGTTGATTCTGTTGAGGACTTCGGCTGGGGGTATTTTATACCCAACACCAGTCCCCCTACTTCCGAGTTTGAATTTCGAACGAAGGAAGTACAAAGAGATGGGTACAGCCGAAGCCGTCCCCTCGAATCCCACGCACTGCTGCCCTCAGATATTTTGGGCATTAATTGCGTGCGTGCCGGAGTCTTTTCGAACTGGAGCGGTACGAAGTGACTCTTCGAAATTCTCGCAGGTACACTGGCCTAGGTACGGTGCAATAATGGCCCTGCCAACCGCCAGCCGCTTTTAGCCACCCGTCAGGGGGAGTGGGACACGTGTTGGATGCGGACCGGCCTGGAGAGATTCGCGATCATTATGGCGTCGGATCCCAGGGTCTATTTAAACCCGTCCTCCCACCTTTAGGTGCCCTACTTCGTTCCTGAGTTCTTACCAGCGTTTGCCTTTTCTTCGAGAGCCCTGTTTCAGTGGGCGTCTTCTCGAGTCGTAGGTGTCTCCTGTTTTCGTTCCTCAGGTCCCTCAAAGCGATATAGGTTAGTTCCAGCACTACCAACCTTCTTCTCACCTCCTAGGGACTTCTTTTCTGTCATTATCTTTTTGCATCCCTCCGAGTTAGCTTCCTGTGACCTCTCATTCCTCCTTCTGTCCGCCTTCTTAGGGTTCTTTAGAGCCCCCCTTCGAAACTACTCGAAATATCTTCTGGCTCTTCTGCTCCTTGCAGTTCCGGGAGTTCTTCTGCCTCAAACCCCCAGGTCTCCATCTCTGCAGACGAACCCGCGTCTGGGGCTGGGCTCCGCCCGGTTTTTGCGCCGGGCGCCATTCCGTGTTTCCTGACCTCGGAGGAGCTCCTTCTGATAAGGGTTCAGTACGGAGTTCCTTCGGAGTACGACCTGGAGCTACCTGGCCCTTCTGACCGGGCCAGCACTCCTCCTCCCGGTCGCTTTTGCTTGTACCAGGAGGCGTTCCGTGCCGGACTCCGGCTTCCGCTTCCTTCCTTCGTCGTTGCCCTCTTCCGTTTCTTGGACATCTCTTTGGCTTCCGTGGCCCCTAATTCTTTTAGGTTTTTGATAGGATTTCTCTCTCTCTGCCACGTAGTCGAGGTCCAGCCGTCTCTCTCCTTGTTTAGGCACTTTTATACCTTCAAGCGCCATCCTTCGACGAAGGACTGGTGGTACTTCTCCCCTCAGTTCGGCAAGAAGGGGTTGCTGAAAGGCGCCCCTTCTTCGATCCACAATTGAAAGGGAAAATACCTCTTCGTCCATTGCCCGACCCTGAAACTGGACCTGCCCCCTTGGGGCTCTCTGAGGGATTCTGTCCGCCGGGCTCCCAGCCTGGGGGAGGATGACCTTCAGGCCGCCCAGAAGCTTCTAGCTTATTCCGCTCCTTCCCTTCCCAATCTTCTGAGGGAGCAGTTTCTTTTCAACATCGGCCTGAGTCTCCAGGATCCAGCGAGTATTCATCTTTTACCTTATCTTCTCTTTTCATGCTTCTCTTCTTCTTTTTTACCTCCTCTTCCCTCTCTCTCTCTCTTTCCCCTCTGTTTCTTTCTTTCTCTCTTCTTTCTTTTCTCTCTTCTTTTTTTTTTTTTTTTGACTGATTGGTTTGCTTCTTTTTCTTCTTTCCTTTTCTCTCTCTCCTTTTCTTCTCTTCTTTTGTTTTTTGTTTTTTTTGTTTTTTTTTTTTAGGAATGGACGCCGAAGCAGTGCGGAGGCTCACCAGGGGCATGAGGGTCCACAAGAGAAAGGGCGCTACGACCTCCGGATCGGTGAAGAGGGCCAGGGCGGAGGAGACGAGCTTAGCGGCACCCGTCCAGGTGGCTCCGACCATCGACATTCCCTCGAATGCCGAGCCAACAGCTCCCCGAGCCTCCTCGAGGAGTTCGTCGATTGGGGCCCCCGCCCTGGGGGTTCGCCCCACGGAGGCGCCCGCCATGGGGAAAAGGAGGAAATCGGTGGCCCGCAGGGCGAGTAGCCATCGAAATACTGCGGACGAGTCCCTCTGCTCCGAGGAGAGGTCGAAGAATCCCTTCAATGATAGGGACTTGATCAGGCGGCTGATCGACGGCTGCATTCTGCCTGACGTCGTGGAGAGGATCGACCGCGCCGATCCTGAGCAGCGGGCTTGGGATTCTTTAGGGTCCTTCCTTGAGGTGAGCGACTCTTCATTTACACGGCTATTCGGCCTTTGTACTGATTCCCTAGCTGTCTTTGCAGATTGGGCACCAGCTCCTCGCCTATATCGAGGCGATGAGCCGCACGAGGAGGGACATCCTCCAGGTGGAGGAACGCTGTCAGGCGGAGGTTGCTCGCCTCCAAGCAAAGACGGCCGAAGTAGCCGCCCTCCAGGAGGCCCTGGAAAGGGAGAAGAAAGCCCGGGAGGAGGAGAGGCAGATCTTGAAGGAATCGGTGAGGAAGGCGGAGGCCGAGGTCGCCCACTTGGTCGAGCAAACTCCGATCCTGGTGTCGAAGGCCAGAGCCCTTGCGGTGGAGGAATTCAAGGCCTCCACGGAAATGAGGGACCTGAATATCCAGTTCGGCCAGGAAGCGTTCATTAAGGGGTTCGAGCTCTGCCCAGAGAAGGTGGCCAGAAAATTCCCAGAGCTCGACCTCAGCTTCCTGGGCGAGGAGTCTGAGGACGAGGCTGGCCCCTCATCAGCCGCCACTGCTGTCACAGCCCCCGCGTCGAGTTCTCCACCCCCCGCCCCTGAGGTCTGAGACCTCCGATCTTGTACCTTTATTTCATCGCGATTTTTCTTTTCCATTTGTCTTTAAAAATCATTCAATCAATAAAGCTGAATTTCTCGTTGCGGATGGCTTCTCTTTCCTCCTCCCTCCTTCTCTCTGTTTTTCTTCCTACAATGAATCATTCTTTGATGCCTTTACCTTCCGATGGCAGTGTCCTGCAGAAGCACTCCCCTTGCCCTTGGGGGTCCCGCTGAAATCGACGATCCAGTGGTTGAAAAAGGAGATCCTTCACCTGATGAAGAAGTTAAAGAAGACGGAAGTCAAGCTTCGCAAATCGAGAGAAGGTCACTCTGAAGCCGCCGCTGAGGCCGCCCACTTTCGGAGTCTCCATGTGAAGGAGATCATGGAGTATAGCCGGAGGAAGGCGAACTTCGCAAAGGAGCTCGAGGAATGCAAGAAGAGCTCCAGCGATCGGATTTGGGCCTAGGCCGTCAGGATTAGCGCCCTCAAGGTGGAACTGTCAGCTGCAAGGGGGAAGATCGGCCAGCTGGAAGGAAATTCATCCCGGCTCTTGGCCCGGGTCGACGATGACCAGAGGTGGTTGCAGAAGGTTTCCGACCTTCAGCAGCAACTTCAGGATGCCGAGGTGAGCCATGACGTGCAACGGGCTAGCTGGCGCAGGCAAGTGGAAGAATACAAAGGGAGATTCAGGACGGCAACCGACGAAGTCGTCCGTCTCCAGAGACAGCTGGCTAGCAGGGCACAGCTTACTTCCGCCCAAGATTCTGAAGAGCTCCAAGCCCTAAGATGCACCGTTGAGGGGATTTCTGTCTCCCTCGGGGAAAAGACAACCGAGCTGCAACAAGTGAAGATCCAACTGGCACTCGAACGGCGGGCCATCACGGACACGGAGGCGGAGTCTGAAGTTTTGAGGAAGAGGTGTCGAGAGGCGGAGGCTGAGAGCCAGCAACTTCGTCGGGTGCTCCAGGACGCGCTGCGGAAGAGGGAAGAGCTAGAGGAGGAAATTGAGAATCTGAGGCAGTCCTGGTTGAGGGACGGAATAGATAATCCTAGGTCGGAGGGAGCAGGGCCTCCTTAGAGCTCTTTTTGTCTTTCTGTCTTGTCATGTAGTTACTTCCTTTTGTCGTTTTGCCCTTCTTTCCTTGGCCTTCCTGGCTTTGTAGTGTGTATATCGGAAATGGAATAAAAAGAGCATTTTGTGTTACCTCGTCCGTGCGTTGCACTAATATTGCTGTCTGCCAAACCTTTCTTGTCGTTTGACTTGTCTGATGTAGACGTCGTCAGGGGGCGCCCGATCGTCGATGCGTTAGCTCGCCTTTCTCGTCGTGCGTGGCCGCAAGCCCGAGCTTGACCGTCCGGGCCCCACATTATTTTGGAGACGTCGTTGTCTTTCTGACCGGTGCCGAAACTCTTCCTTGGCATCGTGGATGGAACCCGGCTCCCATAGGAGTCCGGGTGAAGTCTTCCCTGGCATCGTGGCTGGAACCCGGCTCCCGTAGGAGTCCGAGTGAAATCTTCCTTGGCGTCGTGGCTGGAACCCGGCTCTCGTAGGAGTCCGGATGAAATCTTCCTTGTGGACGGAACCCGACTCCCGTAGGAGTCTGGGTGAAGTCTTCCTTGTGGACGGAACCCGGCTCCCGTAGGAGTCCGGGTGAAGTCTTCCTTGTGGACGGAACCCAGCTCCCGTAGGAGTCTGGGTGAAGTCTTCCTTTTTGTTCGAGCCAGTGTGAGGTTCTCCTCCCGTTCCCAGCTTGGCTGTGGGGGTGCGTTAGGGCGCTGTAAGGCCTCTCCCCCCATCCGGCCTTAGAGAACCGGGCCTTCGACTTTGCTCATGTCAGGATAAGGTTCTCCTCCCATCTCTGACATGGCTGTGGGGGTGCGTTAGGGCGCTGTACGGCCTCTCCCCCCATCCGGTCTAAAAGAACCGGGCCTTCGACTTTGCTCATGTCAGGACGAGGTTCTCCTCCTATTCCTGACATGGCAGTGGGGGCACATTAGGGCGTTGTAAGGCCTCTCCCCCCATCCGATCTAAAAGAACCGGGTCTTTGACTTTGCTCATGTCAGGACGAGGTTCTCCTCCTGTTCCTGACATGGCTGTGGGGGCACATTAGGGTGTTGTAAGGCCTCTCCCCCCATCCGGTCTAAAAGAACCGGGCCTTTGACTTTGCTCATGTCAGGACGAGGTTCTCCTCCTATTCCTGATATGGCTGTGGGGGCACATTAGGGCGTTGTAAGGCCTCTCCCCCCATCCGGTCTAAAAGAATCGGGCCTTTGACTTTGCTCATGTCAGGACGAGATTCTCCTCCTGTTCCTGACATGGCTGTGGGGGCACATTAGGGCGTTGTAAGGCCTCTCCCCCCATCCGATCTAAAAGAACCGGGCCTTTGACTTTGCTCATGTCAGGACGAGGTTCTCCTCCTGTTCCTGACATGGCTGTGTTTTAGGCGTTCGGAGGGGTCGTACCCAGTCGCAATAGATCCGCGCCAAATGGGAAGAGCGCATCAAGTAGAAAGAAATTGAAATTTAAATTCAAAGTTAAATTGTAAGTGATACATTTATAGGTTTTTCGAGCTCCACGGTCGCGGGTGGCCCGCTCCTCCTTGAGGCCCTCCGGTGATGGAGTCGATGGTCCCGATGGGAGGTCGGTCCCCGGGTTGCTCCTCCCCTCTCGGCGGTTCAGGCTGTGGAAGGACTCTTGACCGGTCTCCTCTACCCTCAGGCCTACGGTGGATGAATCTGTCAAGTCGACCTCGCCGAATGAGCTCCTCGATCTCGTCCTGGAGCTGGATGCATTCCTCTGTGTCGTGGCCGTGGTCGCGGTGGTAGAGGCAGAACTTATTGGGGTTGCGCTTCCCGGGGTGTGTGCGCATCCTCTCCGACCTAGGGAGCTGCTCCCTGACCTCCATTAATACCTGGGCCTTCGAGGCGTTGAGGGGGGCGTAGTTGCGGAATCTTCCTGGTGGGGAACCCCACCGAACCTCGCAGTTTGGGCTTCTCTGCCTGCATGCCCGGGGTGGAGTATGGGCGCGCTTATGCCCAGGAGGGGATCGAGAACGCGGCCGGACTTCCTTTGGCCTTTTCTCAACTGCGGGCTTACTCGAATCTCCCACTTGCCGCTCCCTTGCTGTCTCTTCATCCTTCATTTTGAAGGATTCTTCCGCTCGGGCGTATCCCTCAGCCCGAGCTAGCAAATCGATAAAATCCCTGGGATACTTCTTCTCCAGGGAGAACAAAAGATCATTCTTCTGAAGGCCGCCTTTCAGGGCAGCCATGGCAACTGATTGGTCCAAGTTCCGGACCTCCAGCGCCGTGATGTTGAAGCGGTTGATGTAGGCCCGTATGGACTCCCCTTCCCTCTGCTTGATGTTGATGAGGGACTCCAAACTCTTCCGGGGGCGCCGACTGCTGACAAAATGGGCCACAAATTGGTGGCTCATTTGATCGAAGGAGAAGATGGTACCCGATTTCAAAGCCAAATACCAGTTCCTCGCTGCTCCCTTCAAAGTAGACGGGAAAGCCCGGCATAAGATGGCGTCAGGAGCACCGTGAAGCAGCATCATCGTCCGGAAGGCCTCCAGATGATCAACCGGGTCCGAAGTCCCGTCGTAGCTTTCGAACTGGGGAAGCTTGAAGTTTGGCGGGATCGGTTCCTGCATGATCGTTTGGGAGAAGGGAGGGTCAGTACAAATATCCTCACCATAAGCGGGGGGTGCATGGCGGAGTTCTTCAATCCGTCGGTTCATCTCCTGGAGCCTCCGGTCCAGGAAATCCTCTCGACTTCGAGTCTTGAGGGTCTTCTGACAGAACGGGGGCAGGGATCCTCCAGGGGTGGAGTCGTGGTTCGATTGAGGGCTCTCTACCCTCGGGTTTGTTTTTTCAGGAAGGACGGGGCGGCTGGCCCAGGTGGCCCACCCCGCCGTCGGGTTCTGGCATTCTGGAGATGCCCTTTCCGGGTGCGTTGACGCCTGCGGCTGCTGCTGCTGCATTGCTTGCACAGCTTCGACGAGGCCTCTGACCTGCTGTGCCAGCAAGTCAAACTGCTCCGCGCCGATCGCCGCCGTTGGAGGAGGAGGAGGAGGAGGTTGAGAAATAGGAGGGGAGGCTGGAGCCTGAGATCTGGCCGTGGAGGCCGTGGACCGTCGCGTGGACGCCTTGCGTGGAGGCATCGAGTGTGGACCCAGCGGGGGAAAATAAGGAGTGGGTGTCGGAGGAGATGATCGGAGGCAGCTCCGTTGAACGCTCCTTTAAGAACAAGGGTACTGCGAAGGTTCGCGCCCTTCCTCTAGCGCCAATCCTGTTGGTGCAAAAATCCGCTTGCACCGGAGAAGCTGGAGTCGGGGAAGTCGCGGTCACCGCCGGGACCTGCAAGGAAAGTCTAAACCGGAGGTGGGGTTGCTCCGGCAAGACCCTCCGACGCTCAAGTCAGTTCTCTGCCTCAACAAGAATGGAGTGCTCGAACGGAGAATTTAGCAGAGTTTTGAGATAAGAAATGAGCTTATAGAATAACGTATCTGGGTCCCCCTTTTTATAGGCGGGGGAGATAACGGATTGATGGCGGTATCTGTAACCGTCTGGCAGTGGGCTGCCCAGGGTCAGACGGAGTTTGCTGTGAAGAGTAGTGGAATGGACCCGTGGCTATCACCGGGGCGTGCCACGTGGAGTCTGCCGCGTGAAGTGGGGCGGCGTTTGTTGTCGTGACTTGCCAGCGGATGGGAGAATCGCACGGTATCCGTTGCAGGAGGTGGAGCAGGATCGCGACCGTTTATCGTGGCCTGTCAGGTAGTAATGGAGCCGCGTGGGATCCGTCGTAGGGAGTGGAGCAGTGCTGCGATCGTTACTGCGGCCTGTCAGGGAGTGGTGGAGCTGCGCGGAATCCGCCGCAGGAAGTGTAGCAGAATCATGGCCGTGATTGTGGCTGAAGTTCGGTCGTGGTCGGAGTCTGACCCCACGTAGGGGTCCGGGCGGAGTCCTCCTTGCGGTTGGGGTAGTGGGTGGAGCCCGGCTCCCGTGGGAGTCCGGATGAAATCCCCTGCAATGGGGTAGTGGGTGGAACCCGGCTCCCGTGGGAGTCCGGGTGGAATCCCCTGCAATCAAAATCAGATGCAAAGTCCGGCTCCCGTAGGAGTCCGGACAAGGCTTACCGACAGCTGACGTTGAGGACGGAGCCCGGCTCCCATAGGAGTCCAGGTGGAGTCTACTTGCGGTTGAAGTTGTTGGTGGAGTTCGGCTCTCGTAGGAGTCCGGACGAAGTCTGCTTGTAGCTGTTGGAGTTGAGGACGAAACCCGGCTCCCGTAGGAGTCTGGGCGGAGTCTTCCTGCAACCAAAGTCAAAGGCGAAGTCCGGCTCCCGTAGGAGTCCGGACAGGGCTTACCAGCGGTCGATGTTGAGGATGGAGCCCGGCTCCCGTAGGAGTCCGAGTGGAGTCAACTTGCGGTTGAAGTTGTTGGCGGAGTTCGGCTCCCGTAGGAGTCCGACGGAGTTGTCTTGTAGCCAATGTCGATGACGGAGCCCGGCTCCCGTAGGAGCCCGGACAGAGTCTTCCTGCAATCAAAGTTAAAGGCGAAGTCCGGCTCCCGTAGGAGTCCGGACGGGGCTTACCAGCAGCTGATGTTGAGGACGGAGCCCGACTCCCGTAGGAGTCCGGGCGGAGTCCACTTGCGGTTGAAGTTGTTGGCGGAGTTCGGCTCCCGTAGGAGTCCGACGGAGTTGTCCTGTAGCCAATGTCGATGACGGAGCCCGGCTCCCGTAGGAGCCCGGACAGAGTCTTCCTGCAATCAAAGTTAAAGGCGAAGTCCGGCTCCCGTAGGAGTTCGGACAGGGCTTACCAGCGGTCGATGTTGAGGACGGAGCCCGGCTCCCGTAGGAGTCCGGGCGGAGTCAACTTGCAGTTGAAGTTGTTGGCGGAGTTCGGCTCCTGTAGGAGTCCGGCGGAGTTGTCCTGTAGCCGATGTCGATGACGGAGCCCGGCTCCCGTAGGAGCCCGGACAGAGTCTTCCTGCAATCAAAGTTAAAGGCGAAGTCCGGCTCCCGTAGGAGTCCGGACGGGGCTTACCAGTAGCTGATGTTGAGGACGGAGCCCAGCTCCCGTAGGAGTCCGGGTGGAGTCCACTTGTGGTTGAAGTTGTTGGCGGAGTTCGGCTCCCATAGGAGTCCGGCGGAGTTGTCCTGTAGCCAATGTCGATGACGGAGCCCGGCTCCCGTAGGAGTCCGGACAGAGTCTTCCTGCAATCAAAGTTAAAGGCGAAGTCCGGCTCCCGTAGGAGTCCGGACAGGGCTTACCAGCAGTCGATGTTGAGGACGGAGCCCGACTCCCGTAGGAGTCCAGACGGAGTCAACTTGCGATTGAAGTTGTTGGCGGAGTTCGGCTCCCGTAGGAGTCCGACGGAGTTGTCCTGTAGCCGATGTCGATGACGGAGCCCGGCTCTCGTAGGAGCCTGGACAGAGTCTTCCTGCAATCAAAGTTAAAGGCGAAGTCCGGCTCCCGTAGGAGTCTGGATGGGGCTTACCAGCGATCGATGTTGAGGACGGAGCCCGGCTCCCGTAGGAGTCCGGGCGGAGTCAACTTGAAGTCGGAGTTATCGGCGGAGTCTGTCTGCAGCCGTTGGAGTCGAGGATGAAGCCCGACTCCCGTAGGAGTCCGGGCGGAGTCAACTTGAAGTCGGAGTTATCGACGGAGTCTGTCTGCAGCCGTTGGAGTCGAGGACGAAGCCCGGCTCCCGTAGGAGTCCGGGCGGAGTCAATTTGAAGTCGGAGTTATCGGCGGAGTCTGTCTGCAGCCGTTGGAGTCGAGGACGAAGCCCGGCTCTTGTAGGAGTCCGGGCGGAGTCTTTCTTTGAGGTCGGCATCGTGGGCGGAATCGTTGATTCTGTTGAGGACTTCGGCTGGGGGTATTTTATACCCAACACATTGCAATAGGATTCAATTTGATTGAGTGATGGGGTTAGAATCAAATTTAATTGAATTAAATTTAATTTGATTTGATTTAGATTTGATTAGATCAAATCTTATTGATTATGAGATAATCTTATTATCCAAAAAATTAATTCCTAGTTTGATGGAGTTTAATCTAACTAATTTTCTAATTAGATTAGGATCTAATTAGATTTCTAATTAGACTGGGACCTAATAATTAGTTAATTGGTTATAACTAATTTTTAGGTTAGTTAAAATTGATCCAAGAATTGGTTAGAGATTAAATCAAGATTCAAGAATGTCCTAGTTGGACTAGAACGCATCTAGATCTTGGGCCCCCCGTAACTAACCACACGCCACCTAGCAATATTACTACCTCTCCTTATGTATTTGCGTGAGATATCTCACGCTAATCAGAAGTTCATGCCCCCCTTTTCTTTCTTATGTTTGCGTGAAGCACATAAGAAGGAGGCATCCAACCCCTCCTAAGCCTTATCAAATAAGGCTTCCACCTCATCCAAATACCTTGATGCCAACCATAAAAGGAAATCAGCTTTGTGTTTTAAAAAGAGAGAAAATCATCATGGAAAAATTAAGAGGTGCATGGGTTTTATTTTGCATGAGAAAATTAAGGAGAGGCATCTCCTCTTGGGTGTTCAGATCTCTTGGGATTTTCTAAGGTTTCTTGCTATTGTATGGCGTGGGATTTTGGGAAGAGAGAAAATAAAAGAGAAAGAGTTCTCTAGATTTGAATCTCTCCTTCATCTTCCTCCTTTTTAAAGATCTAAGAAAATCTTCAAGATCCGAAGGAGAAATCAGAATCAACCGTTAGGAGGTGTCTTCTACAAGGGAGCTAGCATCCTGGTGAAGATGCGTACCTCTGAATGGATTGAAGACTTCGTGTGGATATCCGTAGAGATGGAACATATATGTGACTTGATGAGGACCTCATCCGATTACCGCGATCATTAGATTGCAGTGAAAGACTACCCAGGCAAAGGTATCGAGATCTGATTTCGAATTTTTGATTATATTTAAATCTGATTTAAATTTCAATATCTTAAATCTTGCATATGATCGATCCTATTGTATGTAGATTAGATCTACTTTATACATGTTAGATAAATTAAATTATTTAATTTAGATTGAATTTTATTCTATTATATTCAAATTTTTAAAAGTTAAAAAATCTGCATGTTCTATTTTCTACATGCATATTCCTGGATGTGTGACATCCTTCAAATGGTATTAAAGCCATAGGTCATCATTCACATGCATTTTTAAGATCTAAAAATCAAATCTTTAGATCTAAAAATAATTTATTTAATGATGCATGAGATCCATGTTAATAAAACTAAAATTGCATGACATGCATGTTGATAGATCTATATTGCATGAGATGTATAGATCTGAAATACATGTTTTATAATCTGATTTTTATATAATACATGTGATGTATGCTTGATCTATGCAGCATAAGATATGTGTGTTTAGATCTGAAAATCAAATTTAATAATTAGATTAGATTTAATTTAAAATATGTAATGAATTAGATCCTGATAATACATGAGATGTATGAAATTTATTTAAGCATATGTGATATGTGTAGATATAGATTGGATTTTTGGCAGCCTAGTACTCTTTGAAAATTATAGTAAAGACCATCCTGCCATAGAGGACTATGGTGGAAGGGGTGTCTGTATGAATCAAAAGGAAGAATCACGAAAAAAAAAGAACTTACTTTTGTGTAAAACCCTAAATCCAAAATCGTTTAGGATTTGAAATTGATGTATGAGATACATGATTAGATGTTACGATATGTAATAGTTTTGATATCTAAATCAAATCTGATTTCATAATGCACTTAATTAAAGATCTAAAATTGAGAATTAAATATCTAACATTAAGTTAATCAAGTTTGTGCATTTTCTATGATTTATTGATACATGTAGTGGTCGCATTGAATCGCTACAACCCTTGATGCATGAACTTAATTGAAAATGATTGTGATTGCAATTCGCAGTGGGGAACTTAAGCCAACTCAATCTTGAATTGGTGGACCAATTTAGTGTCTAAGACAAGAACATAGATGATGGTTATTTAATTAGGACCGTTGCTATGAGCAGCAGGGTGCCTCCCACATATCTTATCTTATCTAGTCATTTTGGGGACCAATTTTGATTTTGTGGTGCTTAAAGTTGAGTCCACTTCAATTTGTGTTGCACCATGGGACCGATTTGGTGAGACCAAATCAGGATCTCTTTAGTGGATCCAATTTAATTGTGCATCTACATGGAATGTAGTAAACAATTAAACCTAAGAGACCTAAATTAAAACCTCATAAATAATATTAAGTCGAGGGATCTTCCATCATTGTAGAGTGTCGTGCCCTCTCCAATGTTAACTATTCTCAACTAGATATAGTGGGTTAGTTGCATCAGGAGAGAAATAACCACTCTATTTGTAGTGGGGTGGAGATGGGGTTGGACTCAAGATCTGTCAGGTAAGGGTCCAATGACGGCTTCACTCATGCTCAATGATGGGTTTGACTTAACTATGGAATGAGGTCAAGATCTATCAGGTGAGGTCTCAGAACTTAGAGATCAAGTCTGCTGCAATTTGCTTGAAAAGTATTGGGCAAGACTTATCCACCTATTGGTTAACACATTCATCAAGATCTGTCAGGTGAGGTGGTATGCCAATCGATGGGACCGTAGTATCTACTAGGAACGTTAACTTGCGATGGAATTTTTGCTTCCTAACCCAAGGAGTATTGGGATCCAAAAAATTAGTGGAAGCTCCAAAGAAATAGTGAGACCTAAGCTTATTTTTAAAATAAATTTTTTAAAACAAACTAAAATCAATTACAAAAGTCTAACAACAAACTTCTTCTCTTTATAAGAAATTGTCTGCCTTTAATAGTCTAGCCTGCATCTTAGAAATCAAGTAATTGTCAGGTTCTAACTATAAGGATTAGCTAAGAGACTTGAAAGGTATTTTGAGTTTCAAGAGGTTAGGTTGTGTCTTAGACCAAAAATGTCGATAGGGACCTTGAAGAGTTCAAAGGATACACTTTTAAAAGGTATGTCGGACCTGCTCGTGATTGAGACTAACCTAACAGTTTTTTCTACTATCAGTTGGATAATAGACTCTGGTTCTAGTATACACTTATGCATTTCAATGCAGGATCTTAAAGAATGTAGAAGGTTGAGGCTAGGAGAGATGACCCTACATGTAGGCAACGGAGCAAGAGTTGCTGCTGTAGCTGTAGAGACCTATCTTTTTTTATTTGATTTCTATCTAGAACTAAGGGACTGTTACTGTGTGCCTAATGCGAGCAAAAATTTGATTTCTGTTTCATGCTTAGCACAGGATGATTATGAAATTAGTTTTAATAAGGACCCTTGTACCATTTATTTTGAAAATAAAATAGTTGCACATGGTCACTTAATCAACAACCTCTATCATTTGCATGTTGATGCAGATGAGTTAATTAACTTATTCGAGTAAACAGTGAGTGCCATTGGATCTAAGAGATCTAGAGATGAGGTTAACCTAAAGTACATGTGGTACCTTAAGCTAGATCATATCAGAGAAGAAATGATTAACAGACTGGTGAAAGATAATCTTTTAGACTCATTCTCTGATGAGTCAATTCCAATCTATAAGTCCTACCTTCAAAGAAAAATGATCAAATTATCCTTTGTAGGATACGAAAAAAGAACTATTAAGGTACTGGCTCTGGTACATAATGATGTGTGCGGCCTATTTGATGTACTAGTCAGAGGAGGTTATCTCTACTTTATCACTTTTATCTGTAATTTTTTATGGTATGAGTATGTGTTTCTTATGAGACACAAATCTAAAGTCTTTGAAAGATTCAAAGAATTCAGATGTGAGGTAGAGAAACAAACTAAGAAATCAATTAAATTCTTTGATCAGATCAAGGAGGTGAATATCTGAGTGAAAATTTTTTTGATTATCTCAAAGAGAATGGCATAGTCTTTCAATGGACTCCACTTGAAATGCCTCAGCTCAGCAAAATTTCAGAATGGAGAAATCGGATCCTATTGGATATAGTTTGATCCATGATGAGCTTCACCGACCTTCCTCTATTTCTTTGGAGACACGCCTTAATAACTGCTAATTACTTAATTAATAGGGTTTCCTCTAAATCCATTCTTACTACACCATATGAGATATGACATGGTAAGAAGTTAAATTTTGGTTATCTTAAAATTTAAAGATATCTAGCCTATGTCAATCAGCAATAGACAGATAAGTTAGAAGCTAGATCTATGAGAGCTCATTTTATAAGATATGCAAATGAGTATTTATAGTACTATTTTTACCTCCCAGAGAATCACAATGTGATTATGAGCGGGCATGCCAAATTCTTGAAAAGAAATTTTATCCAGGATGGAGGTAGTGGGAGAAAAATTCAATTTGAAAAGAGTATCTATGAAGAGCAACGAGTCATAGAACCTATGGAACCCATTCCACCTCGTAGATCCACTAGGATCTCACATCCTCTTGAAAGATACATAGGTATGCTGGAAAAGGATGTAGAGGAAATGTTTCTCATAAGTGATATGGACCATGTTGATGATCCTAAAATCTATGATAAGATAATGTCAGACATCGACTCTGTGAAGTGGTTGGAAGCGATGACGTCAGAGATTGACTCAATACATACCAACCATATCTAGACCTTAGTAGATCCTTGGACAGGAATAGTTTTCATTGGATTTAAATGGATCTTTAAGAGAAAGATTGGTTCGGATGGAAAGGTGGAGATCTTTAAAGCGAGGCTTATGGCTAAAAGTTATAGTCAATGCAAAAGTATGGACTATCAGGAGACTTTCTCGTCAGTTGCCATGCTGAAGTCCATTTGAACACTACTTGCTATTGCAGCAGCTTATTGCAGCAAAATTCAGTGCAGAGGTAAAATGGTAATTTTAAAACTTTTTCAAAATTACTATTTTATAGTAGAAATGATTAATTAATCTAATTAATTAACATAAATTTATCCTACACTAAGATCTAAATATGATATATAGCATGCATTCATTTAAATTTGAAATTCAAATGCGAATAGTAAACACTTTATTGTAATGTGTTCAGAACACAATACCTTTGTGCGGGTAGAAGATCGTCGCAATCGATCACCCTCAAGAGAGTCTGATTATCGTGATACAGCCACATAGTATGTCTGACCTCTGTGGATCATCCACATGAAGCTCCCGATCTGATCGACTCCTTACGAGTGCTAGCTCATTGTAGAGTCCTTTTGATGGCTGATGCTGATCAAACTTCTTCGATCGATGTCTGTTGATTCTTCGGATGCTTCAGATCATCAACAGACATGCTTGAGAGGATGTTGAAGATCTTTCTGAGATTTTGTGGGCTCACGACACTCGTAGCTCACTTTCTCACTTCCCGAACCCCAGGCTAAAACTCTAGGGAACTCACCGAAAACCTTGCACCCACTTTTCTTTCTTTTCTTTCTTTTTCTCTTGGAAGGATATGGACTTCCTTCTCACGCACAAGACTTCTCACGCCTCAAAATTTTTCTTCAAAAATCTTCTTCTTGCATGCCCCACTCTTCTCCTCTATTTATAACAACGTCAAACGTCTTATCCAAAAGAAAGGATAAAGATGAGTAATTGCACATTAGAATTCAAATCAAATTTTGAATTCAAATAGACACCAACTCATCCCTTATCCACTAAAGGCATGAGGTATGGCTTAAATTGTATATGGAGTGATTTCATGAGAAACTTTTTCACATGTAATAAATGAGACGTAAAAAAAGAGATAAGGTGCAAAGATTGATTGCCCATTCAAATTCAAACTTTATTTTGAATTTGAATGGCCAACCAATCATCCTTATCCATTCATATGGCACATTAATGTGGGGCGTGGAGAGGGCTTGGCGTGAGGAAATAATTCATGAGAAGTTCCTTCTCATGAATTCAAATGGGTGCAATGAAAGTGAGGTGGCGCATGGAGATTGGGTCAAGGTGGTTTCATTATTTAAACCAACCTAATTGAACCAAATAAGTTAGGTCTAATTAGATTAATTTAAACCCAACTTAATTAGGCTTAATTAGGCTCAATAAAATCCTAATCAAATCAAAAATTGACTAAGCCCAACCTCTGATCAAATTAGGGACCAAACCATCTTGACCATTAGGTCAACTCTTAACCTAATCGGGTCAAACCCAACTGAATCCAATTCAATTAGACTTGATCCAAAAATAATTACTCAATCAAATTGAGTTAATTAGTGATCAAATCATTAATTAAACTTTTCATAAATATTGAGTCCAAATCTGATGGGCAATCGGACATCAGAATTCATCGATATGTAACCCTGATCGAAAAGTCCCAACCAGTGGGACTCTTGACCCCGGTACCCATAATGTGTGGAACTTGTGATCAGAGAATCTTGATTTTCGATCATTGAGTTCCAAACATGTAAGATTCTATATCAGCCATCAGATCAGATAGGAATCTCTAATGTGTGTGACCCCGCAGGTTCGAACCTAAGCCGGTAGCACAGGAACCAATTCCTGTACTAATCGAAGTGACCATTTAGCAATGGTACCCGATATCCGGATAGGTCGAATAGTCGCAATCGCAATACTCAGAACCTACATGAATATGGTTACTGTATAATTCATCCTTTTGACCCCTGTGTTTAGGATGACTCAGGGTTATACTGTCAACCCTGATCAGATCATCCGAATCGTGCTTAACTCAAACAGTCTTGTGACTCCTCACAAGGACTACCTTGGCCAAAATTTTGCTAAATTGAAACATAACTGTACACAACTCCTAAACTGGAATGGTCAATCCCATCTTGACACACGCACTGACAAGTCAAGTACTTGACTACACCCAGCAGCCTTCCGTCACTGAATTAAAAATTCAGGTAGTCCAGTGCCTAAGTACAGTGAGTTGCTTGCAAGTCACCGTAGCAGTCTCAGGTCGGAGGGATATTTATACCCATATTTCATCGGAGCAAATCTTGACAGGAGAAATAGCTCCGGAGTCGGTCACGTTCAGTGCAGATGTACCCTTACATCTCATCTGTATGCCATACCAGTGTCTCCACACTCATTGGTTAAGAGGACAACCAACCTATATGGCACACAACGACCTATGCTTGATAAACATTATCGTCCTTGGTAACAACGTATCATTTGGTCGCGAACAGATTTAAGGACTCAACGACAAATCCTCCTTTGTCGAGTCTAAATAGTCCTAAGGACTTCACCACAATATAGGAGTTCATTAGAAGATGAAATATTTTGTGATGAAAAATACCAAAATAATTTTTATTAATTCATAATTCATGTACAAATACAAAAATGAGCACAATCATCAACAGGCTGACGATTGACTTTGGGACACTATTCCCAACAATCTCCCACTTGACCTAAAGTCAATCAGTGCAGTATCTAATACCCATCTTCGACTAGTAGTTGTCGAACTCCTTCACCGCAATGGCTTTAGTGAATGGGTCAGCCAGATTCTCCTTTCCGTCGATCTTCTGAAGATCGACGTCACCTCAATCCATAATTTTTCAGATGAGATGGTAGCAGCGCAGAATATGCTTCATCCGCTGGTGTGCCTTTGGTTCCTTCGCCTGAGCAATGGCTCCAGAGCTGTCACAGTAGAGCAGAACTGGACCAACAAGGGAGGGTGCTACTCCGAGCTCGGTGATGAATTTTTTCAGCCACACCGCTTCTTTGGCAATATCTGATGCAGCGACATACTCCGCCTCGCAAACTGAATCAGCCACTGTGTGCTGCTTAAAATTTTTCCAGCAGATAGCCCCACCATTAAGGGTAAAAATAAATCCCGACATACTTTTGCTGTCATCGTGATCAGACTGGAAACTAGAGTCTGTAAATCCTATAAGTCTCAAGTCCGATTCACCATAAACAAGCCATTGGTCCTTAGTATTTCTTAAATACTTTAGGATGATTTTAACAACCTTCCAGTGATTCTCCCCTGGATCAGATTGGTATCCACTCACTACCCCTAGTGAGTATGCCACATCTGGTCGTGTACATGTCATGACGTACATGATAGATCCCACTATCGAAGCATATGGAATCCTACCCATACGCTCTCTCTCTTGAGGTGTTGTCGGACAATCCATCTTCGAGAGAAAAATTCCATGGCCTATCGGAAGATAGCCTTTCTTGGAATTCTCCATGCTGAACCTCTTCAGCATAGTATCAATGTACGTGGACTGAGATAAACCAAGCAATCTTTTAGATCTATCCCTATAGATCCTCATCCCTAAGATGTAGGAAGCTTCTCCCAGATCTTTCATGGAGAACTGTGACGACAGCCAAATCTTTATTCCCTGTAATGCAGGGACATCATTTCCGATTAAGAGAATGTCATCTACATACAATACAAGAAATACTACTACTGGACCATTAGCCCACTTATAAATGCATGGCTCTTCTCCGTTCTTAATGAAGCCATACATCTTGATCGTCTTATCAAAATGTATGTTCCAACTCTATGATGCCTGCTTAAATCCATAAATGGACCTCTGTAGCCTGCACACCTTAGACTCATCTGTGGATGTGAATCCTTCAGGTTGTATCATATACACCTCTTCATCCAGCTCTCCATTTAGAAAAGCTGTCTTCACATCCATCTGCCAGATTTCATAGTCCAGATGGACAGCTATCGCAAGCATAATCCGAATGGATTTGAGCATTGCCACAGGAGAAAATGTCTCGTCATAGTCTATACCATAATGTTGACAATATCCCTTGGCAATCAGATGGGCTTTATAGGTTTCCACCTATTCGTCTGCGCCTCTCTTCCTCTTGAAGACCCACTTACACCCTATGGGTTTTACTCCTTCGGGTGGGTCAACCAATGTCCACACATCGTTGACCTTCATGGACTCCATTTCGAATTTCATGGCCTCTAGCCATTTCTCAGAGTCGGATCTCTGTATTGCATCCATGTAGGTGATCGGATCCTCATCATTTTCATCAAGTTTGATAGGATCGTCATCCCGGACCAAGAAACCATAGTATCTGTCCGGTTGATGTGGTACTCTACCAGATCGCCTTAAGGGTGCTTGAACAATGGGCTCCGGATCTGATCTAACCAAATCCGGTTCAGGTTCAGCAACTTGTGTCGATTTTTTCACCTGTCGAACTTCGTCAAGTTTGATCTTAGAGGCAACAGTCCCTTCACCAAGGAACTTCTTTTCCAAAAAGATTACCTTAAGGCTAACAAACATTTTTTGCTCATCAGCTAGGTAGAAGTAATACCCTTTGGTCTCTTTTGGGTATCCTATAAAATTACGCTTGTCAGACCTAGGTCCAAGCTTGTCCGTAATTAAATGTTTAATATAAGTCAGACACTCCCAAACCCTAAGGTTCGAGAGTACTGGCTTACGTCCTATCCATATCTCATATGGCGTTTTGGTTACATACTTACTCGGAACTCTATTTAGAAGATAACAAGCCGATTCGAGCGCATATCCCCAGAGGGAGAACAGCAGACCAGCAAACTCCATCATGGATCGAACCATGTCCAACAAGGTCTGATTCCTCCTTTCAGATACACCATTATGTTGTGGTGTTCCAGGAGGAGTCCACTGAGAGAAAATCACATTCTCTCTAAGATATGTCATAAAATCATTGGAAAGGTATTCAACTCCTCGATCAGATCGAAGAGTTTTAATATACTTTCCAGTTTATTTTTCTACCTTATTTCGGAATAGTTTGAACATTTCAAACGACTCTGATTTATGCTTCATTAAATAGACATACCCATACCTCGATAGGTCGTCTGTGAAGGTTATGAAGTAGAAATATCCACCTCTTGCACTTGAGCTCATGGGTCCACATACATCAGAATGTATCAAACCCAAAAGTTCACTGGCTCGCTCACCTTTTTCAGTAAAAGGTGATTTGATCATTTTACCAAGAAGACAGGACTCACAGGTTGGAAGTGATTCACAATCACCTACTTCAAGAATTCCTTCTTGAGCTAATCTGTTTATCCTGTTCTTATTGATATGACCTAGCCTACAGTACCAAAGGTAGACTTCTGACACATTATCTATTCTAGGATGTTTATCGGAGGTTTGAACCACATTAACAGGTTGTGATAGAAAGTAAATTCCATTATTAAGTTATCCAACAAACATTGTAACACCATTCAAAATGATATTGCAAATATTTTTTTTATTAAAAATTGATAACCATTCATGGCCAAAAGGCCTACAGAAATAATATTTAATAAAAAGCTTGGACAATAGTGACATTCACTCAGAATTATATTTCGAGAATTGATTATAAGGTTCATGATTCCTAATGCTAGAATTGGAACTTTGCTTCCATCTCCAACATTCAGAAATCTCTCGCCTTCATCAATTCTCCTACTGACCTGTAGACCCTGCATCGAATTGCAAATATGATAAGGACTTTCGGTATCCAATACCCAGGCAATAGTATCACAAATGGAAAAGTTGCAAGGTGTTATCATATAAGTACCTTGTTTCTTCTTCGGCCTGTTCGGGTCCAGTGAGGCAATGTATAGAGGACAATTCCTCTTCCAGTGCCCCTGCTTCTTGCAAAAGAAGCACTCCGCCTGGCTCTGGTCGAGCTTGCGCTTCTTGATCTGACCATGTGCAGACATCCCAGCATGTGGTTGTACCTTCTTATTCTTCTTCTTCTTGTTCTTCTTCCCTTTCTTAAAGGGTCAACGACCAGAAGAAGACCCTCCCACAATATTTACCGACTCCTTATGGAGCAGATGGTCCTTCTCAAAGGTCTGCAGCAACCCTAACAAGCCGTGGTAGTTCACTGCAAGCTTTGTCATTCGAAAATGAGTAAGGAAGGGAAGGTAGGACTTGGGCAGAGAATTAAGGATCGCATCCTTACCGAGCTGCTCGTGTAGGGAAAAGCCCAATTTACTTAGGTGCTCAATCATTTCGATCATGTACAATACATGATCAGTGACTGAGGCTCCATCCCTCATCCGAGCATTGAAAATGGCACAACTAGTTTTGTGCCTTTCAATATCGTCAGGCGTGCCAAAGGAGTCATTCAACATTTGAAGCATCTCCTGTGGTTGGGCATTCTCAAACCTGCAGCTGAACTCATCATTCATTGTCGCCAGCATAATGCACCGAACGGTGGTGCAGTCGTTGAGCCACTTCTGATAAGTATCTCAGATCATCCCTCTAACGTTCGGGGCTGGCTCCTCAAGTATCGGATCTGTTACTACATAAAGGATCCGCTCATGCTCAAGGATGATTTTTAATTTTCGATACCAGCTATCAAAATTAGGTCCCATGAGCTTGTCATTATCTAATAATGATCGGAGGGACAGGGTAGTGGCCATAGCTGCATAAAGAAAAATCAGACCTCTATTAGTACATAAATTATAAATACTAAAGACTTGGACTTTAGTCTAAAGTTTCTCCCAGTATTTTTACGAACTGGTAGCCTCAATCTCCAATTCGAGAAATTACTTTAATTCCTTAGTGGGTACTAGAATCCACACAGACTACACACGAGCCCAACTTTGGTTAGTCAACCCATGTGCATCTATGGGTAGGTTCATAACCAGTTGTTTCTCTAAACAACTTCTAGTAATTGATTTTGCCTCAGAACCTAATCAGTAGGCTTTGGCCTCCACTGAAAAGATCTAGTTAGATCCAACCATTAACATGATTTGATTTGGTGAATCGGACCAATAAATGATCAGGCCCGACTTTGGCCGGCCAACCTGATCACCATCAGAAAGACTCAAACCAAATTATCATATTATGAATGATAATTCCATTAGTCAAAAGCACCAGGCCTTTGGGTCTCCAATGATTATTAAACTAATGGACTCATTATCATTCACTTAATGAGAGACTATGACATAGTTATCAATATAATTTAATCATTTTTAGGGACCTAATAATTTTTGAAGATTTTATTAAAGGATAGATGAGAAGAAAATATCCAGCCAATTTCAATCCTCCCACTGACTTCACCAAGTCAGATTAAAAAGGATTTAATTAAAGCTGGCATTAGGAGCACCTAAATCAGTCAAACTGATTTACCTAATGACATGGGTGAGCCCTAATCACCAAGTGATCTAATCAAAATCTAATTCACCAGGTTGGCCAGGTAAGTGAGATCAGTGGTGGGGATAAGCCATTAACTCGTCAGAGATTGAATCACTGCGAGTAGCGCCCGCTTAAAAACCACTGGTCAAACTGCCAAACTTATCTTAGACACCAACCGGTTCATTAGTTTTAATTTGATCAACTTAGTAAATAAGGTTCCACCGTGTAGCCATGAATTAAGTCCATCTTGGTCTAGTTAAAGACATGGACCCATTCAACTACAACTATTGGAGTTGAGTCTAGAGTATCCTTGACCTAATCTAATTCAACTTTTGATTAGATTTGACCAATTACTCTAATTTAGTCCATTTCTTTAAGCTAACCTTAAGTCTAACCCAATTATGGACCTAATCCATCTAACCCATTGACCCACAAGTTTATGCAATTGTCTTAAGTCTTAATTCATAATTCTAGACCTACTAGACAATACTTAATTCTTTTAATTAAGTATTTGGGCTGATGGGTAGGATTTGGCATTTCGAAAATAATTTTTAAATTTGAAAGGTTTTATTTTTTTTTTTGTTCACCAAATATGTTGACTCATTTCACAAATAGATCAGCACATTTCATAAATAGCAATCTTATTGCTAATTACATAACAGAAAATAATTTAATCAAAATAAATCATGAATATTCCTTTAGATCTAATCTAACACATTCATGATAAATTTCACAATTGAACCTTTACATCTTAATTTCTTTCGCTGCTTCATCTGCATGGGATATAATTACAGCGGCACCCCTACCACCATAGGAGACCCCATCGAATGGGAGGAGAGGACCTTTAAACCCTACTTTTCTCCTATGACCGGACGGCCATGGCAACCAACCCAATTTGATTACTTGCTACTTGGATCAAGTATATCTAAATATACCAATTTCAAAATTTAAATTTCAAATTTCAAATTTTAAATTTTGAATTTCAAATTTCAAACAAATTTTAAATTTCAAATGTTTGAATTTTAAATTTTGAATTTTAAATTTTGAATTTTAAATTTGAAATTTCAACCAAATTTTAAATTTTAAATTTTAAATTTTGAATTTCAAATTTTTGAATTTTGAATTTCAAATTTCAAATTTTAAATTTAAATTTCAAATTTAAACTTTTAGATTATAATTTAATCTACGCATGCAAATATATATATCATATCTAAGAACCCGCTCTGATACTATTAGCAGTGAAATTCAGTGCAGGGATAAAATGATAATTTTAAAACTTTTTCAAAATTACTATTTTACAGTAAAAATTATTAATTAATCTAATTAATTAACATAAATTTATCCTACACTAAGATCTAAATATGATATATAGCATGCATTCATTTAAATTTGAAATTCAAATGCGAACAGTAAACACTTTACTGTAATGTGTTCAGAACACAATACCTTTGTACGGGTAGAAGATCGTCGCAATCTGATCACCCTCGGAAGAGTCTAATCATCGCGATGCAACCATACAGCATGTCTGGCCTCTGCGGATCGTCCACACGAAGCTCTCGATCTGATCGACTCCTCACGAGTGCTAGCTCGTTGTAGAGCTCTTTTGATGGTGGATGCTGATCGAACTCCTTTGATCGATGTCTGTCGATTCTTTGAACACTCCGGATCATCAACAGACATGCTTGAGAGGATGTTAAAGATCTTCTTATGATTTTATGGGCTCACGACACTCGTAGCTCACTTTCTCACTTCCCGAACTCCAAGCTAAAACTCTAGGGAACTCACCGAAAACCTTGCACCCACTTTTCTTTCTTTTCTTTCTTTTTCTCTTGGAAGGATATGGACTTCCTTCTCATGCACAAGACTTCTCATGCCCCAGAATTTTTCTTCAAAAATCTTCTTCTTGCACGTCCCACTCTTCTCCTCCTTTTATAATAACGTCAAACGTCTTATCCAAAATAAAGGATAAAGATGAGTAATTGCACATTTGAATTCAAATTAAATTTTGAATTCAAATGGACACCAACTCATCCCTTATCCACTAAAGGCGTGAGGCATGGCTTAAATTGTGCATGGAGTGATTTCATGAGAAACCTTTTGTCATGTAATAAATGGGATGTAAAAAAAGGGATAAGGTGCAAAGATTGATTGCCCATTCAAATTCAAACTTTATTTTGAATTTGAAAGGCTAACCAATCATCCTTATCCATTCATATGACACATTAATGTGGGGTGTGGAGAGGGCTTGGCGTGAGAAAATAATTCATGAGAAGTTCCTTCTCATGAATTCAAATGGGTGCAATGGAAGTGAGGTGGTGCATGGAGATTGGGTCAAGGTGGTTTCATTATTTAAACCAACCTAATTGAACCAAATAAGTTAGGTCCAATTAGACTAATTTAAATCTAACTTAATTAGGCTTAATTAGGCTCAATAAAATCCTAATCAAATTAAGAATTGACTAAGCCCAACCTCCGATCAAATCAGGGACCAAACCATCTTGACGATTAGGTCAACTCTTAACCTAATCGGGTCAAATCCAACTGAATCCAATTCAATTGGACTTGATCCAAAAATAATTACTCAATCAAATTGAGTTAATTAGTGATCAAATCACTAATTAAACCTCTCATAAATACTGAGTCCAAATCCGATGGGCAATCAGACATCAGAATTCATCGATATGTAATCCTGATCGAAAAGTCCCAACCAATGGGACTCTTGACCCTAGTACCCATAATGTGTGGAACTCATGATCAGAGAATCTTGATTCTCGATCACTGAGTCCCAAATATGTAGGATTCTATATCAGCCATCAGATCAGATAGGAACCTCTAATGTGTGTGACCCCGTAGGTTCGAACTTAAGCCGGTAGCACAGGAATCAATTCCTGTACTAATCGAAGTGACCATCTAGCAATAGTATCCGACGTCCGGATAGGTCGAATAGTCGCAATCACAACACTCAAAACCTACATGAATATGGTTACTGTATAATTCATCCTTTTGACCCCTGTGTTTAGGATGACTCAGAGTTATACTGTCAATCCTGATCAGATCATCCGAATCGTGCTCAACCCAAACAGTCCTGTGACTCCTCACAAAGACTACCCTGGCCAAGATTTTGCTAAATTGAAACACGACTATACACAGCTCCTAAACTGAAGTAGTCAATCCCATCTTGACACATGCACCGACAAGTCAAATACTTGACTACACCCAGCAGCCTTCCATCACTGAATTAAAAATTCAGGTGGTCCAGTGCCTAAGTGCAGTGAGTTGCTTGCAAGTCACCGTGGCGGTCTCAGGTCGGAGAGATATTTATACCCATATTCCATCGGAGCAAATCTTGACAGCAGAAATAGCTCCGGAGTCGGTCACATTCAGTGCAGATGTACCCTTACATCTCACCTGTATGCCATACCAGTGTCTCCACACTCATTGGTTAAGAGGACAACTAACCTATATGGCATACAACGACCTATGCTTGATAAACGTTGTCGTCCTTAGTAACAACGTATCGTTTGGTCGCGAATAGATTTAAAGACTAAACGATAAATCCTCCTTTGTCGAGTCTAAATAGTCCTAAGGACTTCACCACAACATAGGAGTTCATTAGAAGATAAAATATTTTATGATGAAAAATATCAAAATAATTTTTATTAATTCATAATTCATGTACAAATATAAAAATGAGCACAACCGTCAACAGGCTGACGATTGACTTTGAGACACTATTCCCAACACTTATGACTATGAGATATGGCAGATGGATATAAAAACTATCTTCTTGAATGGATATCTTGAGGAAGATATCTATATGGAGCAGCTTTTGGATTTCACATCCAGTGATGGAGATCACAAGGTTTGCAAGCTGTAAAGCTCTATTTACGGACTAAAGCAACACTACAACAGAACAGGATATTAGCGGTGTAAAAAATTCATCGCTAATAATAAATTTTCATCGGTAATAGTTATTAGCGATGAAATTATCGTCGCTAATATTTAGTCATAAATAATGGCATCATTGATAATTTTTTACGATGAAAAAAAATTTCATCACCAATAATGGATATTATCGACAAAAATTTTTCATCGTTAAAATTTTTTTAAAAAAATTATTTATGATAAAAAATTTTAATCATAAAAAGAGTAATTTGTAATGAAATATTACGTCACTAATAAAAAATAATTATTTATGATAAATACTTTTATCATAATTAATTTAATTAAAATTTTTTATAAAATTTAAATTTAAAAAAAATATTAGTGACATAAATTTTTCATCGCAAATATGATAATTTTTGACATAAATTTTATTACTAATAAATTATCAATTATTTATAATGAAAGTATTTTCATCATTATTAATTTAATATAAAATTTTAATATTTTTAAACTTATTAAAAAAATTATTTACGATCAATTTTTATATTGTTAATTTTTTTTTAATGACCAATCTTTCATCAAAAATAATTCCATCGCTAAAAATTTACATATATTTTTTTTAAAAATAATTTATGAATATATATTTTTAATTTATATTTATAATATTTTTTATAAGTTAAAAATAAAAAATAAAAATAAAAAATTTACATAATAAATTTATAAATAAATTTTATTATTATATTATATTAAATTAAAATTATAAAAAGTCTGAAATAAAAATAAAAAGTTACATAAAGAGACCGTCAAGTGTCGGCATCTATTGAAGGAGAATGGGTTAGGAAAGGAGAGTACTCGGAAGAGCTCGGATCAGCCTGCTGCTGCCTCATCGGCTGCATCATCCACTCCATCTGTGCTATCCACTCCATCATCTGAATCTGAAGTAGCTAGTACTCATCAATACGTGCAGCCAACTCATCAGCTCGCTGCTCAGCCTGCTGTCGATCCTCAATAGCCTGCCTCTACACCTCCACCAACCGAGCATCACAGGCAGCATGGATGTCAGCCTTGGATGAACATGAAGATGAGGGAGCACTGATCCCATGCCCTAGACTCCTAACATAACAGGGTCTTGTACCCAGTATCTGATCACAGATCTCATCATCTGTGGGTGCGGTCGAGCCCTCAGGGGTAGGCTGGGATCTGATGCCTATCATACAGTCTTAAAAATTAAAGTTATAGCTATTTTAATTTCATACTGAAAATCAAACTGTGAATAAAAAAAATAATTGAAAAAATTTATAAAAAGCTCCTTGCTTCCTGTCGTCCACTCTCTTGACTGTCGCTAGTGGGTCCACTGGTAGATATCGATCCTACCAGGAAGCTCGTCACTCTCTACATCTCTTTGCAATTTGAAAATAATTAATTAAAAAAATTTTAAATAGTTAAAGAGTTAAAATTACTAATTAAAAATTACTTACCATTTACTCCATATGACAAGTGAACGACCTCGAACCCCCACAATGTAATACGATCTATCTCGCCCGATTTGCGGTATTCTAGGCACATTGTTTCTGTACAGTTAGCAGTCCAATTAGTAGGTAACAAATTAAATTTAAGAATAAATGATTCAATCATTAAACTCTAAAAAAAAAGTTTTGATGTGTAGTCTAATATGCCGGATCCTCATAATGCCGGTATATGAGAGCCCAATCATCCATAGTGATGCTGTTATAGGGCCGCTGCCGCACTACCTCCACCCCATGATCCTGCATTATATGGTACCAATGCTGATGGATGCGGTGGTAATACTCCTTGAAATGCAAACATAAATGAGCATCCACACTCACTGCACGCGATCCTCCTCAAAATCAATAATATCAAATACACCCTATCAATAATAAATATTAAAAAAATATCATGCTAATTAAATATTCATAATATAATTTCTTTACCTGTATCTGGGTATAGAAAATCTCTCTGAGCCCGTACAATATGATGCCAATTGAAAAGCATCATGGGGACATAGCTCGGCATATGATGTCCCGCTCGGTTTACCACAACTCGCACCATCTCCTAATGGGCCTGGTGTAGACGGGTGGTATCTCAATACGAAGATACTGTCTTAGGTGCTCGCATCTCTAATGCTTTAAAATGAGATTTTTCGATGGACCTTGTCCTCACTTCACCACTGATGGAGACTAGCCTGAAACAATAATAAATAAATCATTAGTATGATAGCTATCTAAATAAAAAAATCAAATTTTATTACATAAAAAGTATAATAATACCACTCAGACCCACCTCACTTGGATCTGTCAGTGCAGAACCCTCTGGCGATGGAGTTCGTGTGGCAGTGAAAATCGATGAAGGCACCTCAGCCCCAGGGGTAGACTACGAACTCAAACATCGTCGTCTATCTCCTGGTGGCATATCTACAATTCTTGACAACAAAAAAATTTTCAGTGGTATTCATCCGAACCAAATCTTGACCTAAATTTCAGATCGAATCTCAATCTGGATTTTGGATCAAATCTCGATCCAGATCCAGATATGGATCATTTTATATAAAACAGCATGCATTAAAGAATACAGACTGAACAGTAACACAGAAAATTTTTTTCCATCAATTTAATGAAGCAAAAATACATGATCTTATCCATTTCAAATCATTACTAATAGATGTGGTCCTATCCCTTTCAAAAAAGTAATAATCTTATTATTGTTATTAGTCAATATTTTGTTTCATTATTGTGAAAATTTTGACAGCATCTCTTCATGGTTCTCCAAGTATACGATATGAATATGGTGTCTACACATCCTATCCACCATATATCTAAAGAATAATGGACAGACAACTGCTGAGTACCACATAATGAAATAAAATATCAACTATTAACAATAATAAGATTATTATTTTTTCAAAAAATTCAAATACGAGACATCCAAGAATCGATTTCGATCAAGATCGACTCTTGAACTAGAATCTATGACTCAATGTAATTTAACTACTATCTCTGACCATACGTTCAAAGATGGATTTCTAATTTATCAAAAAAGAGTAATTCTATATTGAAATTTTTTCATCAAAAATTTAGTAGAGTTTTCTCCAAAATAAGAATATTTTTTATATTTCATTATAACAAACAAAAACATACAAAATAGCACACAAAATAATTAAATTGTAATAAGTAAAAGCAATATGCATTGTGCTAGTGGAACAATAAAAAATTTATAAATTTCAACAGTAACACTAAAAAATTTATACAATAAATATAAAATAAACTATAAGTAGTTGGACATGTAAAATAATATTGATACAAAATAATAACACAAAACCCAATCCTGAGGGTTCGATGGTTTTTTATTTTTTTAAAAAATATTTTTTATCTAAAAATAATAAATAATTTTTTATTATTTTTAAATATTTTTAACCTAAAAATAATTTTTTTCTAAATATTTTTCTCCTAAATAAGCTTCGAACTCGGCCACCCACGACCTCCGCTCCTGCGGTGCCGCTACCATCACCCACCCCTCGCGACCCACCACCCACGGAGCCGTCACCCTCTCCAACCCCCCGCGACCTGGATCCCAACTCGGATCCTGATCAGATCTCGAACTACATCCCTACCCAAATCGGGATCTTGATCCGGATCTCGACCTCGATCCAATTTGAATCATGATTCAAATTTTATTTTTATTAATCAAATTATAAAATATTTAATTAATATTTTTTTACTTTTTTTTTATTTTTCCTCCTTGTTTCTCTCTTCCCAACCGACCATCCTCCCTCTCCGACCGACTCCCTGCCCGACCTCATGTCACCCCCAACCACCCCCCGACCCCATCCCCACCCTCGTGTCACCCCGATCGCCCACCCCCACCCCTGCAACCCCCTCCACCGACCGACCCTCTCCCCGGCCCCATGTCACCCCCGACCACCCACGGCCCCCTCCCCGCCCCCATGTCGCCCTCGACCACCCCCCGACCCCATCCCCACCCCTGTGTCACCCCCAACCACCCACCCCCACCCTGCAACCCCCTCCACCGACTGAGCTCCTCCCCACCCCCGTGTCACTCCCAGCCGCCCACCCCCACCCCAGCAACCCCCTCCACCCTCCAAACCTCCGGCCCCCGTGTCGCCCCCGACCGCCCACCCCCACAACCCCCTCTGCCCCCCGGTGGCCCGATCAACTAAAAAAAAGGATGGCAAGAACACTTACCTCCGACGGACGGCAATGGTGGTGTCAGAGAAGCCCACGGCAACGGCACGAACGACAATGGTAGTAGCGACGGGGGAAATGTGCTCGCCAGTGTTAAGAGATGGAGCGCTCAATCGGAGAGAGGAGAGGGGAGAGCTTGGAGAGGGTAGAGGGAGGAGGGCGGAAGAGGGTTTCACGTGAAGGAACGTCGAGTTGACGTCTAATTATGTCGAACAATTAGCGATAAAAAAATTTTACCGTTAATACCATTATTAGCAATAAAAAATTATTTTTATCATCAATAATTTCTATCAAAAAAATTTTTCACTAAAAATTTTTTTTTTTCAAAAAAATTTTATCTAAAAATAAATTATTGACGATGGAAAAAAAATTTCATTGTTAATAAATCTATTAGTGATGAAAATCTAGTTTTCAATGCTAATAAATACCATCCAAAAAAATTTTTTTTCTCTCTAACAATTTTTCCTTCAAAAAAATTAAGAAAAATTATTTTTAAAATAGTTTTTTTGATGAAAACACCTTTTCATCACTAATAAAAAAAATCATTAAGAAATTTTTTTGTTCACAAAAATTGATTAAAATAATGTTTTTAAAAAAATAGTTGTCGATGAAAAATAAATTTACATCATAAATATATTTTTATAAAAAATTTCATAAAAATTTTAAAGACTATTTATGATGAAAATTTATTTTATGTCACTAATAATTAAATATCTTTCCAATAATAATTTCATAAAAAATTAATTTTAGAGTTTTTCTACTAAGAAAATTTTTCATCCAAAAAATTTAATGCAAAAAAATGATATTAAAAAATATTTATGGTGAAAAATAAAATTAATTTTCTTTAATCTAAAAAAATTTTGATCTAAAAAAATTTTCTAAAATAATTTCATCAAAAAATTAATTTTTTATTAATCAAAAAATTTATATAAATAGTTAATTTATAATTTTTTCTTTAAAAAAATTTTTTTCTCCAAAAAAATTACATACATAAAAAATATAATTACGATAAAAAATTTAATTTACGTCACTAATAATTGTTATAAGAACAGTTCTTCAACTTCTGTAATAGAATGAGCATTATGGAAGATCGATAGCTTTGAGACTTTGATCTCTAAGGAGCTCATCCTTTTCTTGGAGTCCTCATTTCAAAAGTTAGAGTATGAAAATATCACGGTGATTTTGAGATTGTGAGAGAAATCCATTAAGATTGAGATTTGAAGGATAAGAAAGGGATAGAAAGTTAGAGGTCTAGAAGCTCGTATATTGCATGCATGTGAAGATCGAGCGTGAGAAACTCAAGAGAAATTATGTAAGCATCAAAGATCTAGCAATTAACCAAAATCAAAGCAGACCTGCGGGTAGTGCAAGTTGTGTTATAAAGCACAAGCTCATATTTATACTTTATATTACTAGGAAGATAAGTGCTCATATTATTTATCTTCTCATGATTGAAACTCCTACAGAGATATATTTCAGCATCAATCAATACAAAAAGTATGGTACCTTTCGAGATCGTGGAGCCATGCTAAAATATGCTGCTTAACTATATGATTTTTGTTGAAAAATATGTCCCAAAAGTGAATCGTCAAGCTGTTGACGGTTGAGCAACCAAGTATAATAATTGATTTATTAATAAATAAAATAGATTTGGCATTTTCATCATAAGCTTTTATTTTCTAATGAACTCCGTGGTTATGATGAAGTCCTTAGGACTATTCATATTCGATAAAGAGAAGATTTATCGATTAGTCCTTAAAACTATTCACGATCAAATGATAGGCTGTTAATAAGGACAACAACTTCTATCGAGCATAGGTCACTGTAAGCCATATGGATTGGTTGTCCTCTTAACCAAGGAGTGTGGAGATACTGGTATGGTATATAGGTGAGATGTAAGGGTACATCATCATGGAACATGACCAACTCCAGAGTATTTTGCTGTCGAGAATGTCTCTGATGGGATATAGGTATAAGTGTCCCTTAGACCTGAGATCACCTTAGTGACTTGCAAGCAACTCACTGTGCTTTGGTACTGGACTAACTAAATTTCTAATTCAGTGACGGAAGACTTCTGGACATAGTCAAGTACTTGCAAAGTCAGAGTGTGATCGAGATGGGATTGACCACTCCAAGAGTTGGAGAAGAATGAGTCATTGTATTTCAATTTAGCAAAATCTTAGCCAGGATAATCCATCAGATGGATTTGATATTTTGAAATACAATGTGGACAACCTGATCAGAGTTGACAGTTGAACTTTAAGGTATCCTATGATCATTTTGGTCAAGGAGATGAATTATATGAAAACTACATCCGCATGGGTTCTAAGGATGTTGTTCTACACATTTGATCTATCCGATCGTCAGGTACCATTGCTAGATGGTCACTTCGATTGGTACAAAAATTTATTCCTATGCTATCGACTTAGTTTTGAACCTATGAGGTCACATACATTAGAGTTCATGATCCGATCGGATGGTTGATCAACGATTAATAATCGTTCTAGGGTTAAATGATCAATATGATTGACATTTAACCTAGTGAAAGTGTTGCAGGAGGATCGATTAGCAATTTGATTACTAATTGGCTTAATTTGATTAAGCCAATGGACTGAGATTAAGTCTAATTGAATATAATATAATTAAATTTAGTTTAGACTTGATTGGATCAAGTCTAATTGGTTTATTGGATAAGCCAAGTGCAAGAAAAAAACTAGTCCTAGTTCAATTAGGACTTGGATTAACCTAATTTCTAATTTGATTAAAAAATTAAATCAGATTTAAATTTAATTTAATTTGATTAAATTAGATTTTTAATTGGGTTAAGACCTATTTTAATTAAATTGATCTAATTTTATTTTGATTTGGTTTGAGAAACCAAATTAAAACAAGTCATAAGATAGAATCCAAGTAAGACTAGGATTCCACCTTGCACCACATAAGCCCCCCCACGTCCTCTCCTTTATTCCACACCAATCCCCTCTTATTTTGTGTGAAAAAAGCCCTCTCCCAGGTCTTTTCCACATCCAAAAGGTTTTCTCACTTCTTTCATACATGAAAAGTGGTTGTGGATCAAATCAAAGTAGGAATAAGCTTGGATTTCAAATTCTATGAGATAGAGTTTTAGAAATCCAAAACTCTTTCCTTTTTGCACTGAATTTACTCAAATTTTTTTGAGATTTTTGTGGCTTTTAGGGCACACATTGTGCACCTTTTACTGATGGTCCATGTATGAAAATAAGGAGGAGGCACCCAAGAGTTGGGCGCCCCTTATCTTGCCATGTTTGGATAAGCCTTGACTAGGTATTTGACCTACATAAGGACTCTATCATATCTCTCTCTATAAAATGAGTTTCTTTATGAAATTTTTGAAGAACACAAAGATTTGAGAGACCTCTAGGAAATCCAAAAATTAGAGAGAAAGACCTTTGGGTCATAGAGATATAATAGACACAAGATAGGATGTCTAGAAGAGAGTAAAGAGAAGAAGAAGAGGGTCTTCTTCTAGGGTTGTTAGTTTCATCTCTTCCCTTCCTCCATCTTGAGTTTTCTAAGAGCGTCTCAAATCTGAAACTCATCCTCCTACTTCTCATCTTTAGAAGAGTCCAAATCAAGAAGAAGAAGGTATCTGATCAACCATCGAAGAAGGATCAGCGCAGTACTAGCATATTATGCTGATTTCCTGGAGCAGAACTTCTGATCGAGATTCGTAGGCATGTATGGATGACTCCTAGAGATTGAACATATGTGCAGTTTGCAACATCATCCTCAAACCCAGATCAGCAAGGTTAGAACGTCTAACTTGCAAGGTAATAGATCTGATCTATTGTTTAATACATACATTAGATGTAGTATAGAAACATGTTGATATGATCAACATGTAGTTCATGCTCTATATATTTTAATTTTTAATTTAATACTATATAATAATCATGTAATAAGATTTTAGATCTAAAAATTTTTTAATTTTAAAAAATAAATTTTGATTTATTTTAGTCATCCGCTGCTTGATCTTGAAAAAATTTCAAGATCTAACCCTGAAACCCTAGATCTGGTTCCTTCAATTGGTATCAAAGCCTAAGGTTCTTTATTACATGATTATTTATACATGCTTAGATTATCTTTTAGATTAGATTTAATTTATAATCTAATTATTAAATTTAAAATTAAAATTTTAGATTAATTACGAACTGCAAGGTTGTCCTGCTGTAAGGTTTACCCCTTACAGTACAAAAGTTGTCCTAGTTCGTGTAGATCTATCTTTAATCATAAATTTATTGGATATGATCTAGATTAAATTTATGATTTATTAGATTTAAAAAATATTTAAATCTAAAATAAAATCTTTTTGTTAATAATTTTTGTGCAAAAAAATTATTTAAAGTTGAAGTTATTTCAATTACATGAATCTGTTTAGATTAGATCTAAAGTAGTTTCATGTTTATTTTATTTGCATCTTGATTATGAATCAAACATGCAATATAGTTGGTAGAATTATATTATAAAATTATTTTATAAATATAAAAATTATTTTCGAAAAGCCGAACCCAACCCTCTACCCAAAACTTAATTAAGAATTAAGAAGTTGTTTGATTAGGTTCTAGGATTGTGAATTGAAGAACTAAGACATAAACCATAACACATTAGGTTAATGGGTTAGTGAGAATTAGATCCATTAATTGGGTTAGACCTATTGTTAGATTAAAGATGGACTTAATTAGAATTGACTAAATCTAATCAATTGTTGTCTTAGATTAGGTCAAGGATTCTCTAGATCAATTACAATAGTTGTAGTTGGTCAAGTCCATATCTTTAACGAGAACCAAATGGACTTGATTCTTAGCTAAACGGTCTAGCATGAACTGTTAGGTTAATCTAATCGAAACTAATTAAATCAATTGGTGTCTAAGATAAACCAGACCGATGGTTTTTAATTGGGAGCCTGCTTACCTAGCCATTTTTGATGGTGTCTAAGGCAAGCTTTGACCTACCCTCCCACTGATCGACTTACCTGACCTCTTGATGAAATTATGTTTTGATCAGATCACTTGACTATTCGAGCTGACCCATGTCAGCTAGGTAAATCAATGTGACTGATTTAGGTGCTCCTAGACCAGCCCTTTTAATGGTCTCCCTTAAGCTGACTTGGTGAAGTCAGTGGGAGGATCATGATAAGTTGGTTCATCTGATCTCATCCTCTAAATCATTTAAATCTTCTAAAATTATTAGGTCCTTAAAATGATAAAGTTATGGAGATAATTGAGTCATAGCCTTTCATTAAGGTGTTTGATAACGAGTCCATGAACTCAATAATCATTGCAGATCCAAAGATCTGATGCTTGTTGACTAATGGAATTATCACTTATCATGTGACGACTTGGAAGTGTCTCTCTAATGGTGGTTAGGTGAGCCAACCAAAGTTGAGCTTAATCATTCATTGGTTAGATGCACCGAGTATGGTCATGTTAATGGTTGGACCTAACCGGATCCTTACAGTGGAGGCCAAAGCCTACTGATTAGGTTTTTAGGGCAAAATTAAAATTATTAAAAATTATTTAGAGAAACAATTGGTTATGAACTTATCCTTAGATGTACATGGGTTGGCCAACCAAAGTTGGGCTTGTGTGCAGTCTAAGTGGATTCTAGTACCCACTAAGGAATTAGGGTAATTCTTCGAATTGGAGGTAGAGGCTACCAATTTGAATAAAATAGTGGGAGCAACCTTTTGATTTAAGTCTAAATCTTTAGGTTTAATAAATCAATTACTAATTAGATTATGGTTTTCTTTTATGCAGATATGGCCACTTTCCTATCGCTCCGATCATTGTTGGATAATGATAAGTTGGTGGGACCCAACTTCGATAGTTGGTACCAAAAGTTGAAGATAGTCTTGGAGCATGAATGGATCCTATATGTGATAATAGATCCTGCACCTGAGGAGCCAGCTGTCAATGCACGTAGAACAGTCAGAGACACTTATCAGAAGCAGCTCAGTGATCAAACCATGGTGCGCTGTATCATGCTGGCTGCCATGAGCGACGAGTTCAGTCGTAGATTCAAGATGGCTCAACAAAAGGACATGCTTCAAGTGTTGGAGGATGCCTTTGGCACACCCGATGATGTGGAGAGGCACAAGACTAGTTGTGCCATCTTCAATGCCAAAATACGGGATGGTGCCTCTATCACTGATCATGTATTGTACATGATCGAGCTGATGGAATGATTGAGCAAGCTCGACTTTTTCTTGCATGAGTAGCTTGAGAAAGATGCAATACTGAACTCGTTGTCCAAGTCTTATCTTCCATTCCTCACTCATTATAGAATGACAAAGTCTGAAATGAACTACCATGGGTTACTGGGGTTGCTTCAAAACTTTGAGAAGGATCACCAACTCCACAAGGAGTCGGTGAACTTAGTGGGGGGTTCATCTTCTGGTTCTCGACCCTTTAAAAAGGAGAAGAAGAACAAGAAGAAGAAAGTGAAGAAGGTGCAAGTTCAAGCTGGGACATCAGTGCAAGGCCAGACCAGAAAGATCAAGCCCGATAAGTGTCTATTCTACTGGCAAGCACCCTAGATTAGATAGTGTGTCAGATATCTACTTATGGTACTATAGGCTAGGTCATATAAACAAGAACAAAATAAATAGGTTGACTCAAGAGGAAATCTTCGAAGTCAGTGATTGTGAATCACTTCCAACTTGTGAGTCCTGTCTTCTTGATAAAATGACCAAATCACCTTTTACTGGAAAAGGTGAGAGAGCTATTGAGCTCTTGGGCCTAGTACATACTGATGTATGCGGGCCCATGAGCACAAGTGCTAAAGGTGGATATTTCTACTTCATAACATTCACAGATGATCTATCTAGATATGGATATGTCTATTTGATGAAACACAAGTCGGATTCATTTGAAATGTTCAAACGATTTCGAAGTGAAGTAGAAAAATAAACTGGAAAGAGTATTAAAACTCTTTGATCTGATCAAGAAAGAAAATATCTTTCTAGTGAGTTTCTCATATATCTAGGAGAGAATGGGATTCTCTCTTAATGGACTCCGCCAGGAACACCACAGCCTAATGGTGTGTCTGAAAGGAGAAATCAGACTCTGTTAGACATGGTCCGATCTATGATGGATTTTGCCAGCTTATCGATATCCTTCTGGGGATATGCATTCGAATCAGCCTATTATCTATTAAATAGGATTCCAAGTACGTCTATAATTAAGACTCCATATGAGATATGGACAAGGTGTAAGCCAGCACTTTCACACCTTAGGGTCTGGGGGTGCCCAGCCTATGTCAAACGATTAGTCACAGACAAATTTGGACCTAGGTCTGACAAATACACATTCATCGAGTATCCCAAAGAGATCAAAGAATATTTTTTCTACCATGCTGATGAACAAAAGATGTTCGTCAGTCTTAAGGCAATCTTTTTAAAAAAGGAGTTCCTTGATGAAGGAACCGTTGCCTCTAAGGTTGAACTTGATGAAGTTCAACAGGTAGAAGGACCGATACCAATAGCTGAACCTGAGTCGGATTTGATTAGATCAGATCTGGAGCCCAATGTACCTACACCATTAAGACGATCTGGTAGAGTACCGCATCAGTCGGATAGATACTATAGTTTTTTGATCCGAGACGATGATCCCATCGAACTCGATGAGAATGATGAGGATCCGATCACCTATATGGATACAATACAAAGATCTGATTCTGAGAAATGGCTTGAAGCCATGAAATCTGAAATAGAATCCATGAAGGTCAACGATGTATGGACATTGGTTGACCCACCTGAAGGGGTTAAACCCATTGGGTATAAATGGGTGTTCAAAAGGAAAAGAGGCACAAACGAAAAGGTGGAGACCTATAAATCCCGTCTGGTTGCCAAGGGGTATCGTCAACGTTATGGTATTGACTATGATGAGATATTTTCTCCTGTGGCAATGCTCAAATCTATTTGGATAATACTTGCAATACCTGCCCATCTGGATTATGAGATCTGGCAAATGGATGTAAAGACAGCTTTCTTGAATGGAGAGCTGATCGAAGAGGTGTATATGATACAACCTGAGGGGTTTACATCCACAGATGAGTCCAAGGTGTGCAAGCTTCAGAGATCCATTTATGGATTGAAGCAAGCTTCTCAGAGTTGGAACATGCATTTTGATAAGGTGATCAAATCGTATGGCTTCGTTAAGAATGGAGAAGAGCCCTGCATCTATAAATAGGCAAATGGTCCAGTTGTAGTATTCCTTGTCTTGTACGTGAATGATATTCTCTTAATCGAAAATGACATCCCCGCACTATAGAAAATAAAAGTTTGGTTGTCATCACAGTTCTTCATGAAGGACTTGGGTGAAGCATCCTACATCCTAGGGATGAAGATCTATAGGGATAGATCTAAAAAGATGCTTGGGTTATCCCAATCCACGTACATAAACACTGTGCTGAAGAGGTTCAGCATGGAGAATTTCAAGAAGGGCTATCTACCGATAGGCCATGAAATTTTTCTCTTTAAGAAAGATTGTCCGATAACTCCTGAAGAGAGAGAGCGCATGAGTAGAGTCTCATATGCTTCGACTGTGAGATCTATCATGTATGCCATGACATGTACAAGATCAGATGTGGCATACTCATTAGGAGTAGTGAGTAGATACCAATCTGATCCTGAAGAAAACTACTGGAAAGTGGTTAAAGCCATCCTTAAGTATTTGAGAAATATTAAGGACCAATGGTTGGTTTATGACGAGTCAGATCTGAAACTTGTGGGGTTCACAGACTCCAGCTTTCAATCTGACCATGATGATAGCAGAAGCGTGTCAGGTTATATCTTTACTCTGAATGGTGGAGCTATCTACTGAAAGAGTTCCAAGCAGCATACTGTGATAGACTCTGTTTGTGAAGTTGAGTACATCACAGTATCGGATGCCGTGAAGGAAGCTATGTGACTGGAAAATTCATCATTGAGCTAGGAGTAGCACCCTCCCTCAATGGTTCGATCCTGCTCTACTGCGACAGCACTGGTGCCATAGCTCAAGTGAAGGAACCCAAAGCACACCAACGGATGAAGCATATTTTGTACCGCTTTCATCTGGTCTAGGAGATCGTGGATCGAGGTGACATCGACCTTCAGAAGATCGACAGAAAGGAGAACCTGACTGACCACTTTACTAAAGCCCTGACGATAAAGGAGTTCGACAACCACAAGTCGAAGATGGGTATTAGATACTATGCCGAGTAGCTTTAGGACAAGTGGGAGTTGTTGAAAAATATGTCCCAAAAGCCAATCGTCAAGCTGTTGACGGTTGAGCAACCAAGTATGATAATTAATTTGTTAATAAATAAATATATTTGATATTTTCATCAGAAGCTTTTATCTTCTAATGAACTCCGCTATTATGATGAAGTCCTTAGGACTATCAGATTCGATAAGAGAAAATTTATCGATTAGTCTTTAAAACTATTCACGACCAAATGATAGGCTGTTAATAAGGATGACAGCTTCTATCGAGCATAGGTCGCTGTAGGCCATATGGGTTGGTTGTCTTC